>NC_056580.1:434415-610069 GCF_018340385.1 Cyprinus carpio
CATTACGTATTGCTGTAGCGCTTATCTGGAGATCGTATTCTGAGGTGCATTAGAGGAGAGGGGTGGTGCTCCAGCCCTGTTCTCCTCCGCAGGGGAAATATCAGTGTGTGCCCTCTGTGCTTCCTCAGGATCTCACTGTGTGTCCCAAGTGAAAGCAGGTTACCCCGCCAAACCTTAAACTAACAGGGTTCTTTGCTTTCTACCTAAATAACACTACAGTATAAAATTCTTGCTCTCTGTATTGCTCTCTTAACAGTACCAATACTTATTCTCATCTGTTTTTTATTATAATACCTTGCTATGGAGCTTTTTTTAAACATGGCTGCAATAATACCATGGCACATTTTAACAGTGATATTTGGAAATTTACCATGATAAATTATTATTATCAATTATTATTATATATATTATTATTAATGTTTATTTATTTACAAGTAAATTTATTCTTAAAAAAATCTTTAAAAAGCAATTTAGAATGTAAATTTGATTTATTTTTTAAATCTGAATAAATCTATATGTATAATAATAATATAGAATTTATATTATATCTGAATAAGGAAATATAGTTATACACCTGCATTGTTAACTGTAATCCATATGTCTGTGAAAAAAAAGATTTGCATTTAAATTTTCGATTTTATGGAATGTATATTCAGATTTTACAAAATATAAAAATTAATTAAAACATTTATATATTTAGCATTACAACGTTATATTCAGGATTAATACATTTATATTCATATTTCATCTAATTATTTCCTGTAATTTTTAATTCATCTAATCTGGCCCTTCATAATATACCAGAATAGGATTACAGTTGTTAAATTCCTTACGATTCCTATCCCATCCAACTAAATTACGTTCTGTCTATCTTACATTTATTTTTCACTCTCTGGTGTGATATATCCAAATATGACTTCTAGAAATAAAAGAGGCAACTGCTGTTAAAGGAAGACTAATTTACATGCTGTTTCTGATAGGCTTTTTTCAACAAACACATGAAACATCAATGGTTTAACTCCTGTCTTTACATAATCTTGTATTAAATGATAAATATATATGACCTTGACCTTAAATAATAAATGGATGATCGCCAATGGCTGCCAGATAAAAAGCTTCAATGAATCAAGGCTGAATCTTCCTAAATGTCTTGCTTAGAGTAGCTTTGACTTCCAGGACATCGTGGCATGGCATGAACACATTGATCGAATACAATGTATGTGACTTTCAATCACTAACAACAGAAAGCTATTCATATTAGGAATAAGGAAGCCGTGTGAGCCAAACATGCAGCACGCGACATTGGTAGTTACATTTAAAAGACAATACGTGATGCATACAGAGTGCAATGACAAAGACACGCAGCCATAGCTAGAGCAGACACACCATCTGTTAGGATGATGGGATTTGGGATAGATATATGGCACTGGTTACCTGCTGACAGCAAGAGAGAATTTTCATTTATGGCAGTCAAAAGCCTTCCATTTTATAAGCTTACGCGTTTTGTAGAAAGACCTACAACAGACTGTGCTGCTCGCATAACTGTAATACTATCATCTGGAGTGAATGTGGCTCTGTTCCAAAACCTAGTGAGATGCCTATGTAGGTTGTATAGACGGGTCCTGATAAAGCATACAGGCTGAGCAGAGTTTCCATAACAAGTGATAAGCCCTGAGTGACAGCCGGTCATCACTATTGTTGACCGACAGTACTTCAGATATCTACACCTGCTGACATATTTCCTACCCCGGGCATAGAAATATACAGTGAATAAGAAAAGATTAGGACAGAAACGGCATCACCAGCGAAAAACAGCAAACCGTCCTAGTTGACCTGGGATGACAATTCTTCTGAGGACCTGCAAGAGTGCTTTGTTCTTAGGTCCGCATACGAGAGCTAAACGGGCACAAAACGAATGGACTATTAATACTACAAAAACCTGCCTACAACAAACATGCTGTGCCAGCGTCTGCTCTGTTTACAAATTTCCATTAAATTTTGGGGAAACACATTCTAACACTGAATTCAGAATTATGACATCACAAGCCGCTTCTTTAATGCAACATTCACAAGTAACCTAAATATACACAACCACTGTTCCAAAAGCTTGGGATCTTAAAACATTTTTGAAAGAAGTCTCTTATGCCTCACCAAGGCTGCAGAGACTTGATAAAAAAAACACAGCAAAAACAACACCTCATTACCACAAATTATTAGCACAGCTTAAAATAGCTTTTTCTGCGTCAGCATTATTTGGAAACATTGAATTATATTGATTCTACCCAGAATAAAAAAGATGAGAGAGACATTATTCATAACTGATAGAAAAAATTGAAGTTATTTTTATTATTAGTTCATATTATAAAAAACCCTACATATTTTAATACATATTTTAAATACTCTTATAATAGTGTTCTGTTTATTTATTTATTTATTTATATTAATAAATTTTTACAACAACAACACACTATTATAAAATATAGAAATATTTATTATTATTTATGTCAAAAGTATGGTATTATATTGTAGTTTGACTGAAATTGATTTAAAGTTTATTTTTGTTAAATATTATTACATATTTAGTAATTTTGTTAAATGGTAATTATTACCATTAAAATACAATAAACAGTAATATTGTTTATTATTATTATTATTAAAATTTAATTAATAGCATGTGATGCAAAGCATGCAAACTTCTTTAGAAATTATTCTGATATATTGATATTTTCTGCTTTAATAAAATGATTTTGGAATTGAAATCTTATGATTGGAAATCTATAGACAGAGAAAGTAGCTGGAGTCGCTGCACTGTTAAATCCACTGTAAAAGATGTTCATCACGTTTTAACAGACATTAATGCAAACATCTCCCATTGATTTTAATGCAGATCGATCTACTCCTTGTTTCAAGTCAGTCTAGCAAGACTGAGCTGTCAGCATTATTCCCTACCCCCGAAGTCTCAATGTATCAAAATGTTGGGCTGTATTATAGTAAGGTAACAGGGTAGAAGCATTTTAGAATTTCACTTAGTGATACCTGTGATGTTTATATTCTCACGAAGCACTGAATGCCTCTAGGGTTCTCTGCTTACTGGATCCCTATTCTGTCCTTCCGGTTTCCGGCCTGTGCCACATGATAGGGCTGGGCAATACAGGACCTGACAGAAACAAGGGAAGTGGATGCAGAAAAGATGCATAGAAGTGATGTCTAGAAAAGATGCATAGATGCATGTCTGGCTACGTCTGTACAACAGACATTAGGCCTGCCAGAATAAACTTAAATTACTTCCCACCGGATATACTTAAATATCTCTGAAACCTGGACGCTTAACCTTTTAAACCACATCAACCAAAGTATATATACTCACTCACTACAAATACTCAGACCTCTGGGTAAATTAAGAATTTAAAGTGCCAAACCTAAGAAGCTGTGCCAAACGCGCCTCATATAACAAAAACATTGCCCAAACTGATGCTAAAACATCATGTCCACCATCTAAGTCTTAACGCATTTATCGATGTGTGGCATCAAACAAACATAAGAGCCAATATGTGCCAGTAAATCCAAGTCCTTTATCTCCGTAAGGTCTGACTTGAGGAAAAACAGATGGCAGTGACGATGTGCTCCCATCACTCAAATGTAACCCCCACCAGAGGTTATCCCCTCAAAGGACGCTTCTACCTCTTAATGTCCTTATGGCACTGCTGACAGCAGGAAACAGCCTTAATTCCCTCTTAACATGTATTAGCACACAGCCTGCCTTCATATTTCCCAGTCTCTCTGCTCTCTGTATCTCACTCCTCCTTCTCCATCTGGTCCGGTCCTGTTTCCTTATTGATCCACATCGTAATGTCTCAATAACATGCGGAAGATCATGATGTTTAATTATTGATCAGCTTGGTTTCTGCACTGAGATTGCGACTGAGAGCTGAGAATGAGACGAGCACAACCAGGCCTTATCAGCATTCAGATCCGGCGGGTGCCAAAGATTGCTTAGAAAATGACAGCTGAGGAATGAAGTGTTCCCAGACTGGCACTCTGGTAATAGAGTATTCTTGCTCTGTGTCTGTATGCGATAAGGTCTGAAGAGGTCATCTCTTCTGACAGAGCTGCTGTGTATCATGCAGTCCTGTAGATGCTCACTGAGATGTGGAGATGCCTCCCAGATCAGATGCACAACTGACTGTAGTGATCCCAAGAAGTATTTGGACACTTCAGACATTAAAAGGATGATTGCCATTGCATAAATTAAATACCAAACCAAGTAGCATCTATTGTAAAGAAAGATGGCAAAAACACACATAATTATATTTATATATATTTATTAGCACGTTAACACATTAAATGATTAATGCCGACAAATATTTTATCGCGCATTAAGGTTTTTTTTTTTGTTTTTTTTTTATATATAAAAGTCTGTTGCTTACTGGCTCACGCTGCTTCATATAGCAGTACTTTGAAATAAAAAAAGTGCAAAATAGACTACTTTTGAATGCATTGTTCAATGTTGTGCATAACAATGTGTTTAATCGCAATTAATCACAGACAATCATGTGATTAATCGCGATTACAAATTTTTATCGTCGCCCAGCAACTGCCACATTATCCTGCAGAAATCATTCTAATATGCTGATTTGCTTAAGAAATATTTCTTATTATGAGTGTTGCACAAAGTTGTGCTGACTTATTTTTTTTAGAAAACAATAAATATTGAATTTTTTTTTTATTATTATTATTCATTTAATTATAAATGCTGCATATTTTTGTGTATTGTGGAATAGTTGAGTGTTGACTTATTTGTGTATATTTTGTTTATATTGTTATTGTAATGATATGAAATTACCCTCAACAGAATTTAGTAAAACAGCTGTTTATTAAACACCGCATACTATTGTGCCATTTCTAACTATTGGCAGAGCAGGCAGTTGACCTCTGCATTATGTACCATCCATACCTCCATAACTGTACCACAGTACAATATAGGTAAATGGCATATGTTTCATGCTTACGTTGGGCACTCCCCACCAGGTATTTTGACTATTTGCATCTTGTTTTTAAGCCCATAAATAATAATGTACTCGTTCTAATAAATTTATACTGTAAAGTACTCATTCTAATATATTAAAGAATTATTTACATTTCTGGTAGGTTATCATTGCACAAATTAACACACTCTCTACTATATATATATATAAAAAAGAACAGTTCTAAACTAATGCACTGTCTTCACTGTCTCATGCACAAGTTTAGTCACACAGATCACGTTGCCGCCTCATACATTCAGGAACAAACTTTCTAGCACCACCCCGCAGTTTTATCAACTAAATAGCTTAATCGCTCATGAGCTATATTATCTTTCTCAACAAGGAGCTGGTAACATCATTGTTTCTAAAGGAATTAAAGCCACAGCTTCACTGTCAATAGAAAAACACGGCAAAACGGTGGTAATTCATACATAAATACGTCTCTTTATATCAGGCAACCCCGATTGTGTTCCTCTGCGGCTTGATTAAACCTTGTTGTACCCTATATATTATGCTCTATTCATATTCATCCTCACACTTTTCTACTCAATTTTAAATGTTATTCTTGTATTCAAATTAAGCACAGCCATGTGCACACGTGCCACATTAATCGATACAGGCCGCAATGAGGATGCAAGTGACTTTAGTGTCCAAATACATTTTTGGAGCCACTAAAATAAAATAAAATAAAATAAAATAATGAAAACCTCTTAGTGAATCTTGATGCAAAGTATGCCTACTGAATCAAAGCAACCTTGTACTTATACAGTCATATCATTCAGTCTGTTTTAATGCATTATCCTTCGAGCTTTCAATAACTTCTTGCACATCAGCTACAGGTAATCATATGATAATTTGAGCACAGACTTTCATGTTTGTGGAAAGAATGTAAAGAAAATAGTCTGTATGTTTTTTGAATGTTCTCATCCTGTGTCCTTTTTCCTCCTCTCTGCCAGAGGGGTCACCTCAACTTCCTCTTCCTCCCGCCCGTCGTGCAGGCGCGCTGGTAGGCTGGGTCCTGAATGAACCCTCCGTCCTGGTGGGAAGGAATGGGGTGATCACGGGTCTATAGCACAGTACCCTCACGGTGCCGGCCCTTTCAGCTTGCCATCCTCACCGTCTTTTACGTTTCCCGTTGGTTTGCTTCCCATGCTAGTGAATAAACTAGCATCTCTGCAACATCTAGGACTTAACACTGGCCAAAGCAGTATGGAAGTGTGTGTGGATGTGTTGGATAATGCTTTTGCCGGTAACCGTATTCATTATGAAATAGGTTCATCTAAAATTGAGGAAAACTTAGCATACTTGTAAACTCATTGTTTTATGTTGTTAAAAACCTGTCCTTTCTTCTGAGGAACCAAAAATTTGTAATTTTTGAAGAATGCAGATGGCTGCATTTCCTCCTGCCACCCACCAATAAATAGCAAAAAAGTACCTAAAACATCATTAGAAAGTAGTCCCACCTTGTGTGTTTCAACAGAAAAAATAACAGCATATAAGCTGACACTGACATGGCGATGAGTAAAATAGAGGCAGAACCTTTATTTTTTGTGGTTGAACGATTCCTGTAAACTGCAATATTAGTTGAGGATTAAGTTGTAACTGGTTATGAATCTACCGCACAGCAATGTAATGTAGCTTGTTGTTCACACATGCGTCCTTCTGACTGAATGTCAGATTGGAGACAGACGCAATCAATTACAGTCCGTCCAGTCTCACTTTAAAATGAGCTGAAGCCTGCAGTTTTTGTTGCAATTCATCCATTCCTCATCACTGGCTCGTCTTTTGTTGCTGCTGCAAACATGGGTGACCCTGCTCTTTTCTTGATCCTTCATTCAATCCTTTTCCTTTTTATATACTCTGTCCTTCCTAAGTTTTGCTTATTGATTTTGTGGAGTTTATGTCCTCTGCTCAGTTTATTTTTATTTACCTGCGGGATCATTGCCTTATAGAGAGTGTTGGAGCAGCAGCCCCCCCCGACGGCTCTGCACGAATCAGTGGCTCTTTTTTTTATATATTTCACCCACAACAAATGTTCACATTTGCCACACATATGGCCAGAGGAAACTTGTGTAATGATATACAGATGGATATTATATGCCAGGGATTGCCACAATGTACAAATTATTGATAGCGCGAAAACGGACCCATCTTCACACCATTCCCCACCAATTCAAAACCCGTGAGAACTAGTTAAGTACTCATTTGAGGATCATGGATGCAAATTTTCTGTAATACTTTGGCATTTCAAACCTCAAACCACCCAAACATTAAAGTTTTTTAAATAGCTGACGAGTTGAATTGGTGTGTTAGAATGAGGAGAAAAAACATGCTGGTCGGCTCCAGGACAAGTTTTGAAAACCATTTCTAAAATGTTGACCTTGTATATAACAATACTTGGTATGCACAGTTTTAAGGCCGCTTAATTGCCTTTTTGGTGTAATTATAATGACTTTACTGATGACCTAACTACGGCATTGACAGGCTCGTCGTTCTTTTGGTGCTTTAATATGAAATGAATTTATCCTTTAAATAACGAGATTTTCACTGGATATAAAAAGACCATTTGCTCTGTGGTGGTTTAGTATCATGACCCAGTCCTGTTAATCCTTGAGCTCCACCTTACCTCAGATGTTCCCGGTAACTTCTGATGCCTGTAAGCTATTATAGATAATAATCCTAAAGGATTGTTCCTGTATCGAATTTTCAGGCTTCTCTAGGTTTGTCCTCTCTCAAACCTGTTTAGATATGCTTTCACAGCTTTTTAATGTCCCGCAGATGTGTCGAAGGCTTTTCAGGAGCGTGAAGAGAAATGGCTGAGGAGCGCTTTTTAGCGGATTATGGTTAACCATGAGTCCTAGTCTGATTAATTATCTGTCCCTGCTGACCTCCGTAGGAAACTCCATCTTGATGCACCAAGCCTTGGGCATCTCTGTTTCATAGTTTATTACGGGAGAGAGAGCGCGAAATGTCTTAAGACCACGCTGAAGAGTTGTCTCTGACGATGCTGAAGTGCATAAGAGTAATAGCTTTAAAGCGGATATCAACAGGACTTCTCCTTTCTTTCTTTTTTTTAATCTGTTTCTCAATCGTCATTCGTGTCTGGGTGCACCATCTCGGTTTCCCTCTCCATGACTGACAATCACAATTATTAACATTTGTTAATTTCGCTTATGTGGTAGTCGACTTCAAAGACCTTGTTTTGCATCTACACACAGCCGAGTCTAGGTTCTTTCAAGTACATTCATTTTCGCATCTTTTGATGAGTTGTGTACAATCCAGTTCTGTGGCGTCTGGGATCAAAAACAACTTGGCTGAGTGAAGTACTGTGCATCATTTCTTTCCACGTGGTTTTGTATCTCTAGAATCAGAACAGACTAGCTTGTGCACATGACCCCTCTCCCAATACGGTCTTCTGCTCCATTCAACTGCGTCTGCTTACCAGTTTGAACTCTCCAGCATACCTTGGCCGTTTGGCCCTCCTTATGCTTAGTGTTTAGCGCTAAGCTTCCTCATACTGAGCACTAAGTCTTGCTAGTTTATTCAATGGAAGCCTTTCATACCAAGGATGTTCCATCATCTTTGCAAATGAAGGCACTCTTCAGATGGCTTCTGGGTTCCTCAGAGAGTGTTTCGGACAGCCTTGTGTATTCCCCGTCCTGCTTATGAATGTTTCCTTTAGGATTAAAACAACAACACCAGTTTGAAAGAAAGCGAGCAAAATGAGGGAGAGCCAAAACATGTTACTAGAAGAACTGGCAGCGTAAACCTTTATATGATAGATAATACAGGCCTAAATTTTGTAGTCATCAGATAACTCTCCGTGGTGCCGGAACCTTGAACATGAATCCGAACTTGATCGATCTCTACAATCCATACTGTCCAATTGGAACATATACCTCTTCATTCGGTTGTGCGCTGAACTACATCTAATCTATATGCGTAGCTCTATATTTACTTTCATTCAGTTCACCGAGTCTTTCCTTAGTTGCTCTAGCTGTATCCGATACCGGCGCCAAAGCAGTTACATATTTAATTCCATTCGTCATAAAAGACAGAAAAATCCTTAGATTTCTATCTTGGTTCTTTTTTGTTACTATTTGCAGCCCATATGCCATTTTTGGACTTGAAACCTCAATACTAGGTATGGTATTTATATTTTTCGACACGCCACACTGTAGTGTAACAGCATGTTATGTTCTTGCAGGTAACATGATATCTTAAACGCGGTCTTCGGTGCGAAAGGTCTGTATAACCTGCGCCGTGAGTCGCATTCCGTTGGTGGGTGGTGGATGGATGCCGGTGTCCCCTCTGTCCATCCCGTTCGCTGCCCTAAAAGACGGCCCTGATCTGATACACGCTCTGATTTCCATTGGAAATTTGATTTGACAAATTTATTTTCCTTCCGTTTAACGTTTTAATAAGCCTGTTTATTTCAACATCTCAAATTATGAAATGAAGAGGTTCCATATTTGATTGGTTTGCTATCATGATCCTATTATGAAAGACCTGGATCACGTTTTAGCCTTGTGGCCCCACCAGTTAAAAACGCACTGCTGTCTGTAGTAGCGACCAAAGCCATTTGAGAAAGGCTTGAATTCATAGTAAGCCCATGACAATCACAGTTTATCAGTTGTTCCATTACTGCCCCCTTTAAAAGGAATATTATCCAGTGTTGCCGGATACCATGCACCGATACGACATAGCAGACATACTCTCTCATATGAAGGACAATAGAGAGGAACCTAGACGTGGAAAGTAGCAAGTTATACGTTGATCCGAAAGCCCCCAGAAGAGGGAAATAACCTATCATATGCCGGGTTAGATAATGATTCTCTGGCCTGTGACCTTTGTATCAATAGTACTTTGGTATTCTGTCCGGAGGCTAGTGCAGTGCAGACGCCCTCATGGATTATGATACCGGGATGAGTCCCTCGACAATGTCCCCCCCTGCTGACCTTTCACTACAACGACATTTCGGCCCAGTGACCCGATATTGAGTTTCCAGCCCTATATCTCAGGAAGAGGTGTACTTGGCTGAATGTCAGGCCACGGTCCGCCCCTCTCACCCAGGGACAGGCGATTTTCCATTTGTCCACACCCTCTTCTGAAGCCTACCTGACCCATCTGCCGTTATTTACATGCGCACTTTCAACTTACAGAAGCCCTTTTCCTGTTTGGCTGTTATCATCCTGTGTTTGGCACATCCGGTTAGTGTGGTTGTTTTGGGATTTTTGAAATTGCATGCAGTTTGAAATGAGAGCTGTCAGTATTTTGGTCTTGTTTTGCAGTATAACTATCATTACAATGTCATAAAATAAAAAATAAAAAATCCAAAGGTAAAGTAAGTGAATGTCATAAAATTTTCTCTTTCCTTTCCTTTTTCCGCTGTTTTCGTTCTTCCTTTCTTTCTTTCTTTCTCTTCCGTCTTTCTTTCTTTCTTTCTTTTCTTTACATACTGGCAAAGTTTTTGCTTAAAAAAAATCAAAAGAAGAGTTCTAATGAGTAATTATAAATTGTATATATCCTGTGAAAATACAGTATGTCTATATATTTGCTTCTGAAATCATTTGAATTTTTTTATATTTTTACTGCACATTTTTTTTTATGTATAGTACGCACTTAACACGAACTCCAAGGGTAGCCGTTTCTTGGTTTGGAAACCTCCAGAGACCCCATTTCGATCTGAATTGGCAAAACCGGAATCACTGAATATTCTGTTCAGTTGATGTCAAAGAAACTGGATGTCACCCCAATGGTTTGTGAGCTAGGCTAATTTAGAGTATACGTGGGTCAGTAGCCCCGCCTGTCTGTATCCACATCTCTAAGCGTGCATGTGTGCCCTTTGATGAAGCCCATAAATAATGCAAGGTTAAACATAATGGTTTTTGTGCTTGACATATGAATAGCAGCATGCGATCCAAGTACTTTGTGTGTGTCTTTGTAGACTGTCCAGATAGCATTACAGGTGTGAATACAGTGATTGGCACAGACGTCGTGCTGGGTCTTAATGAGTGTAGCACGATTTGTTCAGTTTAGTTCGGTTCACTGTGTGCCATCTTTGTGTTTCTGCTTTGCTAGCGTAGTGATGTCAGGTGATGTAGGTGTAAATTATGGATCAGAACTTTCCGAGCAGTACGTGGGTGTCTTGCGCTGTCTCTGTAGAGGGTTACTAGAATACGCTTCTGCTGGACTGTAACATCACCACTACACTCTCACAGGTTTCCGGATGAGGTTCCCTCTCGAGCCCAACCAGAGCGGTAAAATATGCTAGGCACCGTTGCATCATCGAGATGTCGAACAACACACTCTACTGTATGCTCGCGCACCATATCTTCATAAAGGCGTGAGCAGATCTAGTGTGATATACTACATTCAGACCGTTCCTTTAAGCCTTGGCAAACATAGTACATTCACCAATCCGTTATGAAATGAGTGGAATTCAGCGAAGTGCAGAATGTGTTTTTTTTTATATGTCCCTGTTTTCATTTTATTTTTAATTAATTTATTTTTTAATTGTTTATTTTTATATGTCTATATAGTTTTTAGAATTTATTTTTAATTTAAATTTTAGTTGACCATGAAAATGAGAAATGTTTCATTGGGAACCGCTAAGTTAAAAAACAGTTTTCCTAATTAATAAGCATATATAATAATAATAATAATAATAAAATACATCGATGTGCTTGTCTTGTAAATCATTTGATCATTTGATATGGATTTGAATACTTTTGTTTGGAAAACCTCAAGAGATTTCATCTCATTTGAATTGCAAAGCCTTTAATTCAATCACTGGTATATTCTGTCATTGGATGTGTTATAGAAACTGAATGTCCCAGATGATACTCCCCAGCCCGCCCATTTTTTTGTTTATATTTCGTTGTAGCACATCATCAACACAATAGCCAACGCCTATTCAATAGGGTTTGCTGCGGGTCAACCTGGAAGAGACAACCTTACTCAGAGGACAGTAATAGGTTTGAGAGGTTTGAGTCCAGGGGTTAACAGCCCAGTGTTGTACATCCTAGGGAGAGACTCTCCAACTGTTACAGTGGTCCTAGAGACTGTTTGTAAGGATTTAGTGTGTAGCTTTACTATGGAGGTGTAACTTCACCAGTAAGGTATTAACAAATTGGCAGTCTGGTCCAGTAGTTGTAGCCATGCAGTTTCTGACTGTCAAGATTCCTTTGGTCCCCATCAGACTCAGCCGTGTGTCCTATTAGAGAGAAAGAGCAAGTGGACAGGGTTATTCCTGTTTGAACCAAACTATAGCCATGGTGACTTTCCTTCAAAACCCTGTAGCCCCTCCATGATTGGATCATAGGCACAGCAGGGAGGTCTTGGTACCATTTGTGGCATTTACCACCACTGCAGATGATTGGGATGGCTTGATTTATAGTTGGAGGGGGTGGGTTATTGATTATGCTTGTATGATAGATGAATGGGTGGGTTGGTGTATGTGTGTAGGGAGGGTTCTGGTTGAATCCGGCAGCAGCTGTCCAGGAAGGTTTGTTTTTTTTTTTTTTACAACTGTAACCCTTTTTATCCTTGTGTTTTATTTCTCTTCCACCCTGGTCCCTCGGTCCAAAAAAAGGTCCTGTTAATTAAAAAAGAAAACAAAAATCGTTATCAGTATAAAATTTGTGTGTTTATATTATGTATTTATATTTGTTCTTAATAAGAAAAATAACAAAATACTTTTACTCCTTATAAATTGTATTATATTCATGTGATTTCGACAAAGGTTTGGATTTATTTCATAGATTTATCATGACAAGTTGTTCAGTTTGTTCAGGTTTTTTTTCCCTTTTTTTTATATCATGGGCACTCCTTATGTCTTAAATGAACCAATACCTTCGCTCATACCACCACTGCTTGAATGATTTCATTTCCTGATGCTTTGTGCATTACCCCATTAACCTCTAGTGTTATTTTACTTTTATGATCTAAATTATATTGGAATTGTAATTTGGATCACTGGAATTCTATTAATTGTTGGTAAGTACCTTAGATCAGGGGTAGCCAACCCCGCTTCTGTAGGGGCTACCATCATGTAGAGTCCAACCCTAATCAAACACACCTGAACCAGCCAATCATGGTGCTCAGAATTACTTGAAAATAACAGACATGTTTTTTTTGGAGCAGGGTTGGACCTGAACTGTGCAGAAATGAAGGTCTCTAGAAGCAGGGTTGTCTACCCCTGCTTAGGATACAACCATTATGCACCATGCTAAAAATGACCTTTCTTTCATTTTCTCAGGTGCTCCAGAGGTCACGTGTATGTGGGGATCAGTGGGCCACTCTGCAGGAATTGTTGTGCTGGCGGAGGAGTGTTTGTGATGGTCGACCAGACTGGCAGAACGCTTGGCTCCACACAAATACCTCACCCACCCTAACAGTGAAGACCAAGAGTCCCAGAAAGAAATCATCGCCCTAGAGATTGTGGACTCCCTGAGTTAAACCTCAGTTAAACCCCACTCCTTAGGCCCGATGGCACTTTTTATGTTTTGCCCTTCACATAGGGGTGGCGTCCTCTAAACAGAGCCAGATTCTGGACTCAGGAGAGTAGGGCATCCCAGTTTGTTCTTGTTTCTTTCTTCACATCTTTGAATGAAAGGTTCCTTGGAAAATTGTTCCATGCCATCTCTCCAACTAATGGCCAACTGGGACAAAATAACATAAAGCCCCAGAAGACTACCAAGCCCAACTTTGAAAACACAAAGTCATCTTTGGGTTGAACCCCATTTGGCAGTGTCCCAAACATCACACCATTTGGAAGATCTCATCATGTCGCTTTGATCGCAATTCATCAGTGCTATCTGAGGGGCTGTGCAAACATCTCAACTGTGTGCAGTAGTCTACATTGTGGGGCCATATTTTAGTTTTAAACCCTGGTGCTGGTCGCTCCACATGTGGTTGCTGTTGACTGGGTTGTGTAAAAAGTGCCAGTTCTGTCCCAACTCAAACACTTTTCGGGACACATGGATGCGACAGACCTTAAAGTTTACAAGTCTTTGTGTTGACCTCCTAGGTCTAGCTTTGTGAACAAAGTCCTCCTTCAGGTTCAGAGAAGCAGCTACACCTCACGCTTTTCTTTGGTGCTTTGGTTTACCCTCCATCAGAGGAGGCAACCATCACACACAGGTTGTGACCTTACGAAGAGGTCAGGGTTCAGGGAAATCACCAGTAACATCACAGGTCCATAACATTTCCATCAGCTTCTGGACTACATTCATTGTTCACCCTAGGCCAATGAGTACATCTTGCGTCTCTTGACAAACTTGAAGGCAGCTTGGTTTTTATATCAAATGGTTAAAGAGCACAATTTTCCAAATACACCTTTAGATGAAACAGTCATTACTAGGGATGGATATTACTGCCGATGTGACTCTGACAAGCTCCCGTAACCGTTTTTGGACTTTTCCTCAAAGGTGCTTATGTACGAATGCTGGTTTGTATGGAAACATGTCAGTACCTTAGTAGACGACCTGTACAAACAGAACATGACTTTTGGTATCCCTGACGTTTCAAACTATTCATCTCTCTAGTCGTTCCTAATTTGTGAAGGTGCACAGATGCCACAAAACAGAGGCCTCGAGGCATTTGGTTTATCCATACAGTGTGCACATGCAGATTTATTACCTGAAAGACCTTGGGTAAATATTTTTGGACCTTGAACACTGGGTTTGCAGCTGGAGACCCACCAAAAGCACAGCCGTGTACGTGAAGTGCAGGCGCTTTTCTGAGAATAAGCAGAACTTGACCCTTCTGGTTCTGGTTGAATTCAATGCTGACTGAATAGATGGGTTATGTACAGACTGTGACTGTTTATTGGCATATTATTGTCTTTATAATGGAAAGTTATTTCTGAATGTTCAAGGGTGCAATGACAGAAGGACTAAGGTGGTGGGTTTATAGTGTGAATATCGTTTTAGTACAGAATGATTGTTTATTCATGAGTGAACTCTTTTAGCCGTTATCCATCCCATATTGGGACTTATTGATCTTGAAATGTATAAAGATATTTAATGTATTAATACAGAACATTTGTGTTTGTGCAAATATGTTAAGTTGCACTTTGCCACTGTGTTTTCATTTAGGAAACTTCATTGAGAGCATCACTTCAGCCTGTGTGCTTATCCTGAAAGGTGGTAGCTCTGAAAAAGTTCCCCGATTTTACACCTTCAAAATAGAGGCAGTTCAGCCCTCTCTGACCCAATATTGAGTCCATATCCAGCGTCTTTGGTCTCAATATTTTAAATGTGCATACATTAAATCTACAGAAAACAGTGACTTAAAATGTATAAGTTTTGTATAACCAGTTGTATTTTAATGATTGTATTTAAACAGTAATTTATTTTCAGTGTGAAACATTATCTAAGAACTATTCAAACTAACATACTGCAGAGATGATTTTTAGGCCCTAGTTTTTGTGAGTGCATTGCTTTTTTGCTCTATATATCATTGAACCCAGCTCTAAAAAGATGGGCTGCTGTAAAAGGTTTTAATGAATCTCATTTCTTCTTCTGTCTGTTCTTTTCCCAGCTATTGTGAATAGTCCCTTTCCCCATTCCATTGGGGCGGTGAGCTTAAAAGCCTCTTATTTCACTGCTGTGCAGTCCTGCAGATCAGAGACACATAATAAAATCACTGTGCAGGCCAGTGCTGTGAGAACCAGGGCTCACTTCATGGGTATGATTTATACTTTACACATAAGCTACTGCTTAACAGGGTTCTGATTATTTGAAACATTTATTTTATTGAAAAAAAAAAAATCACTATTTATAATGTCTAGTATTGACTTGACATCAATGCTATAAAGCAAAGAATGAAAGAAAAGAAATGTACAGTATGAGCCCATTTTTCTACTCTGTTGCATTTTAAAAAGGAGGCGATATGTTAATGCATGTGATCTTTTATATGCCCCATCTGTCTGTTTTTCTGTGCTTAGTCTGATGGGTTGTGGAATATAGACATCATTGGATCATGCCCTTTGTGTCTTAACTGGAGCTGTGGAACCATCCTGAACAATTTGTTATGAAAAAAAAAAAAACTTCCTCACCCTCCATTCCAAAGCCATGGAAAACAGTTTGATGACAAAACAATGGGTAAAAATTGTTTGACCAAATATCGATATGTAGAGAACATCTGCCAGTGTTTGTAGTTGAGACCAGCTCATTCGAGCTTGGGTCAAGACCGTGATGAGAATGAGGGTTGAGATTTGGAGTTCCAAAACCATATTTTCTTGTCTCAGACTTGACCCTCTTCTGGTCTCGGTCTTGACATCAGAGTTGACTGATTGGTTCTTGTACTTACAACACTGGACATCTCTAAAACATCTCAAGACACTGAAAATAACTCATTCGGATTCAAGTGCCTTGCTCAAATAACGCTTGAGATCTTCTAAATATTTAATTATCATGGCTGTTTGCTTTGTCTTTTTTTTATTCAATGTGTTTTTTTTTTTTTTTTTTTTTTTGTTTGTTTTTTTTTGAGTTCTTCTGTAAATGCTATATTAGAATATGCCCATTACTTCAATACATGTTTGAGGGCAAAGAAAAAAAAAGTCTTGGTACACATTTTGTTTTTGAAATGTTTTATAAAAAATCCCTGTACAGCAATAAAGCACAGTGTCAGTCAACTGACAAAAACAAAACAAAAAAAAAAAAAAACCTTTTTGGAAGACCTATATGGAACGGGAAATATATAAAATCATAAATATTCATGATAAAAAAAGAATCATGGAAGTCTGTGTGTGGCATTTAATACTATTGTTAAATATAAAAAAAAAATGTTTATTTCTACAATGGTACAGTGAAATCTTTTAGAAAAAAAAAATTTTTTAGCTTGCACTTTAATACTTTGTACTTGGCAACTAGTTTGAATACACAACCGTTCAATTGTTTGAGGTTGGGTAATTTTTTTTTAATGTTTTCAAAAGTCTCTTATGTTCACCAAGGGTGCATTTATTTGATAAAGAAAAAAGAAAACAGTAATGTACTTAAATATTTCAAATTTTTTAATGTTTTAGGAAAGAAGTTTCTTCTGTCTTCATCAAGCCTGCTGCATTTATTTTTGATCAAAAAATACAGAAACAGTAATATTGTGAAATATTATTACAACTTAAAAATAATAGTTTTCTTTATTTGAATATACTTTAAAAAAAAAAATAATTTATTCCTGTGATGCAAAGCTGAATTTTCAGCATCATTACTCCAGCCTTCAGTGTCACATGTAACATCCAGTCTATCACATGATCATTTAGGAAATCATTCTAAATATATTCTACACATATGATTGGCATATTATTATTTTTCGCTACATCTCCTAGCCCTATGGAAATTTTGCACTGACCGTTACCTTGTTAATGTTCATGTCAACATCATTAGGTTCTACAAACTGAAGAGTTTGTCAGATTAAAATGCTCTCAGCAAAAATAGAGGCTTCCTTCCGCTGCCCCGGACCAAACAGCAAACATACGGAGCCGTGCCAGCAAACGGATTGTACGTAACTGGGCTTATGTGAGCGTGAATATTGCATAATGTCGAGATTTGAATGAGAGGTGTGTGTGTGTGTGTGTGTGTGTGTGTGTGTGTGTGTGTGTGTGTGTGTGTGTGTGTTTACTGTTAGACAGTGCAAGGCTGGGAGCAGTGCTTGTGTAAGCTGATTACACTCATCACTCATTGGGCCATAAAGACAAGCAAAGACTCGTAAATCAGACCACACAAAACAACACTCACACACACTATCCAAGTCACATGTTCAAAACAATGCCACATGCTACAGGACAGTAAGATGAATTTGAATGCATAAGCAAATACAAGTTGAAACACACATTAATGCACAACATCTAAACACTATTTGACACCCTCATTATTTGATTAGCAGTTTCTGTTAAATCATTCATGTCACTTTATCTGTTTCGCTGAAAGAACCAATGATGGAAGGGGTTTGCAGATCTCACAGGCTTTTCATTTATATGGAAATTTATGTCTGTAATGATTATAGATTCAGACACCGCATTTTACCTGCCATGCTTCCCATAAAAAGATAGTTTAGAATGAAATTGAGTTTAGATTGTGGTGAACATTATTAGTTGCTGCTGATATTATGTGATCCAGGCTTGACAGGTTCCTCACATACATGTACGCTCTTTTAGAGCAGACAGGATGTTCCCAATAGTCTTACGCCTATTACAAGGGTAAGAGAAAGATTTTGCCTCATCTTCACCTCCCATTCTGGTTAGGAGCTGGATTTCCAGGGATTTTCTTCCAATCAATCAGAGCTCAGTGCTAAAGGAACAAGTACAGATGGCAACAGCAATCACGGCCACAGATGACAATTGCTACAAGTGGCCATTTAATTTAGACTTTGTGGAAATCCTCAGCTTAGAATATATAGAACATACTTTTTAACATGCGTAGTAAGTACATACTCAAAAGAAGCACCTACTCAGAGAGTATGCGATTTTGGAAGTAGCCAGAGTGTTTTTGACACTTGGACCTTTGACTGAAGTTTTTTGATTGGCCAAAGGACACATTGGGGTAAATTTCCATGCTTTTGTTTATTTTATTTTTAGTTGTTTTTGACATTTACACAAACATGATGTAATGTCACATGCATATTAAATGTTCAGTCTATATGTAGTGTGGCAGGGCACGTAGTGTTCTTATGTGAAAGAAATAATGACATGGATAATACAGCTTTTTTAAGTTGTTTTTGTGCATATGTATGACTGGAATAGTTTTGACAGTGTTGCGCCTGTATGTGAACTTTTCTGAAATGCAGAAAAACACAATTTTCGTACTCGTCGGTGTGGAAGCATACCAACAACACACACACACACACACACACCACACAGATATATATTAGATATATATAGATATAAATATATATTACTTTAGCAATAGCCAAAAAACATGTGCATGGGTCAAATTATAGATTTATATTTATATCAAAAATCATTAGGATATAAAGATCATGTTCCATTGAAGAATATTTTGTAAATTTCCTACCGGTAAATATATCAAAACTTATTTTTTTTTAGTGTAATATGCATTTCTTACCGAACTCATTTTGGAACAATTAAAGTGATTTTTCTCATATTTTGATTTTTTTGGCCCCTCAGATTCCAGATTTTCTCTGCCAAATTTGTCCTATCCTAACAAAAACAATACTCAATCGAAAGCTTCTGTATTTCAGCTTTCAGTGATGTATAATCTAAATTTTGAGACAAATTTACACCTTATGGCTGTTTGGTGGTCCAGGGTCATACACCACACACCACATCACCCACACACACACACACACACAATGAGGCATCTAGATGTGGTGAAGATGACTTGCAGAGAATGAAACCCCCCCTCAAGAAGTGTTTGTAAGTCCCATACTTTTTAATATAATGATAAAGGATATTTTTGGGGAAATTGAATTTAGGAATAGGAAAAGCAGAAAATGCAGAAGTCTATAGTGTGGGAAAATTGGGCTAATCAATGGGGTTTTCGTCTTTCAGTTGCAAAAACCCAGGTAATATGTTTTTCGAAGAAGAAAACTCCTGAAGTTAAATTAAAATTGTATAAACAAACATTAGAGCAGTTTCCTCATAAGGTCTGGAAGTAGGAGGATTCAAATAACATTGGATCACCATATTCAGAAGTTAGTTGAGAAATGTTTAAGAAGAGTCAATATGCTGAGGTGCTTGGAAGGAGTGGATTGGGGAGCTACTAACATTTGCGTATGAGGGTATACAGTGCATTAGTTACGTCAGCAATGATTATTGTAGATGTATATGGTGATCAGCATCCAACATTCATTATTAAATAGGATAAGGTGATCCCAAACCAAGACCGTTAGAATATGTTGTGGAGCGGTTTAGATCTTTTCTCGGTGATGGTTCAAAGAACCGAAAAAGGGCATACAAGTGCTGCTCATGTATAGTCCCTCACTTTAAATATAAATCTGCCAATAAAGAACTGATAAAAACTATATCCAGTATATTGACAACAGAGGATGATCGCCTATTGCAGATAGCTTACATGTGCGGTGGCTGAATTTTTTTTTTTTTTTTGAGAAATCCAAACCAGGCACCCCAGTTGGTAAATCGAATCTGTTCAGATTCATTATTCTCGCACTCACAGGTATACTTAGTGGTAAAATCGGCCAATCCAGACAAGATAACATGTTTACTAGGAAGTTTGCTGCAACAGTTTGTACCTAACTATGGCAATCTGAGCAATATAGTCAAAAGGGTTTTTGTAGGTGCCTGCTTCATGTTGGAGTGGAAGGAAATGACGCTGGAAAGCGCTCAGAGCCAAAAGATAGTGGAAACAGGCTCTTAAGTACCACAGACCTTGACATTCATGTACCCTTGAAGTAAATCAGAAATTAAATGTTTAATCAAAAATAGCTATCATAGTCAAGATAGCAAGAAGAGGCTATGCGAACTGGAAGAACTGAGAAACCCCGAAGAGGGGAGATGGGTTCATAAGGTAATAAAGGGCAATCATGTTTGTGATAATGTATATAAAACAAGGTAGCGCACAATGTCCGAGGAATGACTCTCTGATTCTCATGACGTACGGAGAAACAGAAGGCGATGATGACACGTTTATGTCTCGATTTGAGGAATTGGACTCTTCCTGCGCTCTTAATAAATTCACGTCCGATGATAGGTGAAGACATGAGAAACTGGTCAGTGTAAATCAATGTGGACTTCCAGAAACTGTTAGAACATGTGCTGATGCAATGTTAGGGAATATGAAAGGCACAGGCAGTTATAAAACCAAGAAAGAGGGAACGTTAGCGATCTGCTGGCATTATTCTATTGACCTTATAGAATATGTTAAACAGTTGTCATAAAGGTTATAAAGCTCTATTAATTATTTGAAATAAAGAAAAATGTATATAACAAAATATAGGTAGAAGGAATTTATTATTATTATTATTATTATTATTTTTTTTTTTTTGAATTAGCATTTCCCTTGATTTCCCTTGACACTCCATCCCAGTAGGTGGCGGAATAATGTTCAAAAGCTGGTTTGCCAAACTCGCCATAAACATCAAAAATAAAACATGAAGACTTGTTGAAGTTCGAACCGAGCATCAGAAACGGGGAAAAAAGGGGATTTAAGTGACTTTGAATGTGGAATGGTTGTTGGTGCCAGACGGGCTGGTCTGAGTATCAAAAACTGCTGGATCTACTGGGATTTTCATGCACAACCATCTCTAGGGCTTCATAGAGAATGATCCAAAAAGAGAAAATATCCAGTGAGTGGCAGTTGTCTGGATGAAAAATGCCTTGTCGCAATGTCAGAGGTCAGGAGGAGAATGGCCAGACAGGTTAGAGATGATAGAAAGGCAACAGTAACTCAAATAACCACTCGTTACAGCAACCAAGGCATGCATGAATATAATCATCCTGAACGCAATATTGGTCTCGATTTCTGGATGTGCAGCCGATGCAACCTGCAGCAACTGCAGATTTGATGCTATGATGTCAATATGGACCAAAATCTCTGAGGAATGTTTCTTTTATTGAATCTATGCAACGAAGAATTAAGGCAGTTCTGAAGAAAAAAATGGGGTCCAACTCGCCAATACTAGCAAGGTGTATCTAATAAAAGTGGCCAGTACAAACTTGTGTGTGTGTGTATATGTATATATATATACAGGTAAAAACTGATAGCCTGAATGCACTGTAAGAAGTCGCTTTTTGGATTAAAAGCTGTCTGCCAAATGCATACATTTAAGTTTTTATTTAATTTATCTTTAAATTATATATATATATATATATATATATATATATATATATATATATATATATATATATATATACATATATATATATATACACACACATATATATTCCTACCAGATGATAGATGAATTGTTTTTGACAATACATTAGAGAATTAGAGATGTTCAGTTTCATATTGTTTCATTTTTACTTTGATTTTATTAAGCAAATTTAATTGTTTGTTGTGTTTTATTATTTGCATTGAGAATTGTTTTCCCTGTCCGTAAGTACAGAACAGAACTGGACTGTGACCCATGTTTGGAATACAACCTCTGCTTTAAAAGATCAAGATAACTGCTGCTGGTAAATGTAGCTTTGACTATTTGCAGAGAACATTGAAAAGAGAGCACTTAAGTCAGTCAGAAGAAGCATTTTTGTCAGACGCAAGAGGGGGAATTGGCTCTTCCCACAGCAGGAATAACCCTTACTTTTTCTCATGTAGTGATAAATAGAAGAGGCTATGAGCCTAGAAGCAAACCACTTAAGCTCCACTAGTCTGCGGGTTTCCATGCAAAAGCGGTTGGATTAAATCAGATACTGCGCGCATAGTGAGCCGTGAGTTTACATCCGAGAATATTCCCTTGCCCCATGTATGCTTACCCTTACCAAAAAAAAAAGTAGTATACTTCAAGTTTATTTTATTAAGTATACTTAAGTAAAGTTCAAGCATATTTCTTGAGTATACTTTTATGTAGTAAAATATACAAATATCAGTGTACTACTAGTATATACTCTGTAAGTGTACTATTTCTAATACTCCTTGGAAATAACTTGGCCCACTGCCTAGTACTATAAAAGTATACTTTATGTATAACAACAGTAAACTTTGATTACACAACTAGTTTTACGTCAATATTTTGTACCTTGTGCATGAAGCTATACTGAAAGTTAACTTCATAGGTACACTGATGCTTTATACTGCAAGTAAACTCAAGTTTTCTTTAAGTAAACTCTTACATTGTACTTCTTAAGTATACTACTATATGCCTATTTAGGTATTAATGTGTATATGTATTTTTTATATGAATATCTGAACATACAAAACATCAAAAGAAAGAGAAGAAAGAACATGGTAAAGCAATTTTGTTTTTTACAGGACAATAAATAAAAGTTAAGAAGAACAATGATTGCTTGTAAGCAAAAACATTTTATTCTAGCTTTACGATTCTTTTTTAAATACTTTTAATGTGGGTAGAAGTTTCATAAATAAAAAATAAAGAAGTAAAACAACATTTTGAAAAAGAAAAAAAAAGCTGAAAAAAAAACAACTATGAATTGAGTCAGAATGATGTTAATCGAAACGTAGATAGAGTTGATCAACACCCCCCAAAGCTTGACAGTCATCATTACCTCTTCATTGGATCGACATTTTATTCCATAACATTAAACAGTTTTGATGCTGTTTTTATGTCAGATGATCATGTTAGAATACATGTGGAAGCATCTGTTGCTTCTTCTTCTTCTTTACTTTTTGTTTTTTGGAAATTCTGTACAGAAGATGTGTAATAGCGCCCTCTACTGTATAACAATGAAACACAGATTCTAGGAGCACAAGTATAGCTGAAATATATTTAGGACTAGACTCTGAGTATAGGTCAAGAATACTTAAATGTCATTTTAAGTATATTTCTGAGAAGTACATAAAGCCCATTTCTGAGAAGTACATAAAAAGTAGACTAAAAGTATACTGTCCTATTTTTTAGTTTAAAAGAAGTATATTAATAGCACACTTGAAAAAACTTATTTTTCATAAGGGTATGGCAACACACCAATACAAACACACATACATTATTATTGCACAACATCACTGAACCTCTAGGAATGAAGTTATGCATACATGTATTGATGTATAACCACAGATCAGATCATATTAGCATATTGACAACTTTCCCACAAATCCACCCATTCCAATAGAGAGCACACATTGGCTAATAAACACTCCTACTGAACGCCAGATGCAAAGAATATGCACAGACACGGCAGGAAGCTTCCGGCTGATGTGCTTCTTCCTGAGGCTTAACGGTTTTTGGGCAGCTTTAGACGCGTGCGGTTATCTGCCCTTAATGTCTTTTAGTCCTGACTTAGGTTAACAGCTGGATAAAGACAGATAACCCATAACCCATCCTTACAGCCAGTCATTATCCATATGCCAGTGAGCTTCTCTGAGAGGTCATCCTGACTACAGGTCAAAGGTCATCAAAGATAGAGGCATAAATGAAGAACCTTGCAGGTGTTATGGATGAAAATGATATGGCCCTGTGTCATTTGACAGTCTGCTACTCTGCTGTTAATGAGCAGTTCGTCTGTACAGCTTAATGACGCATACTGTTACACACCATGGACAATAAAAATATATAGGACACAGGAAGTACAGAAACATCATTAGAAAGACTGCATGCATGGGAGGAGTTGAAGGGGTCAAGGGTTGAAACATGCTTTGGTTATAAAGATTTAGCACAATGCTGTGACCAAAGACATGGGATGGGGGGATGCATGTTAAATGCAAAAAGTAAAATGCAACTAACCTTTTAATCAAGAATGGAGTTCTTATAAAGATAAAGAAGAAATATACCAGTGATAACAATAAGGCTCATACAGTGTAGATAACACTGTATGTTTTGTTGTTGTCACTGGTTATGTGTTCAAATTCAACAGTATTTTGGAACAGATTCACTTGTGTCATATGGTAAAATATGACAAATATGCTAATATGTATGCAAATATTATAATGCTAATGTTATTTAGCCAAGAGGTTATTCAATGTATATAATCTGGCTGGTAAATCACTTCTTTTCTAAAAAACAAAATTTTCAATTTTATTAAAACCTATTAAATCTATGTTAAGATAAAGCTAACAGAAATAATACTCTTGTAATGTTTTGTACAAATACATCTTTGCACTATAAACTATTTTGGTACTGTACTGGGCCTCATGTCCAAAGTGAAATCTGCTTCCTGGAACAAAACAGCTGAAAAGCACTGTTCCAAGGAAAGACTGGATGAAATATTGACAGAGAAACAACAATATTAATTATTAAAGAGTTTTACTAGAATGCTGTAGGTAGATAACAAAGAGACCCAGGTCTCCTTAAATGACGAAACTTACCATGATGAAACAGATCATGTGCTTACTTACAGAACTGCATTGCAGGGAATGCAAGAAAACTGAAAAATTAATAAGCAATGGGGTTTATTCATACATTGTTTTTCTTGAGGCGTAGCCCTGTAATGCTTGTTTTTAGTGTTTTTTTTTTTTTTTTGCAGAAGAATTCATTTAAATCCTGTTAACCTGCCCAGAAATGAGCTGCCTCATGTTTGGGGTTGAATACTTCTCGGAATGTCGTGGGCTTACTTTGGAATTCCAGAATGCTGTGGGTTTGGCTGTTGTGGTATTTGCTGAATGCAGCTGCTAATGTGTTAAGCTGAAAGTTGTAAGCTTACACACATGACATTTCCTCTAGTGTTTTGTTAATTGTCATGAAGTATCAACTTTTCCTTGATCTTTTCTTTATCAATTTGTACTATGAAAATACTTATTTTCAGTATTCAAAAACCAAACATTTACATATTAGATAGATGTTTAGTGTTTGAAAAATGCCCTGCTCAGTCACAATTAGGTAATATGGAGAAATGTTGATCCCAATGTGTTGGGTTAAATATTAATTTAAATAAATAAATAAATAAATAAATAAATAAAAAAAAAAAAAAAAAGAAAAAAAATGTGGTTGAAATTGAACTTTACCAAGATTTTTGGTCATTTCAATTTGATCTTAACTGTCTCAGCAGTACATTTTGCTCATTTGGTTTTATATCCTGTCACATGGAGGCTTGGCAGATTATCAGACGCGATTGACCTGGAAAACCATACAAGCCTTTGGTAATCATGGTTTCTCATCTATTAAAGAATGTTTACATTTTGTCTTGAAATTGAGGCCTTTTTTCTTCCTTTCTTAACTTCGTTAAGTGCTATGTATAGTAACAGTATGTGTGCCCCATCAAATGGGTAGCTCTAGACAGTTTCCTACTTCTATTGGATATGATTTCTATTACATACAGTCTGTCTAATTGATTTTAATCAAGTCCTCAAAGCATTTTAGAAATCACGCAAAGAAAATTAAGCAGTTTTACTACAAACAAAACGAAAACAAAACAAAAACAAAATACACACACACACACACACACACCCACACAATCACACACAGCACACATATATATTACTATATTATATCTATATATCTATATATATATATATAACTATATATATATATATATCTCCTAATACTTTTTAAACTATTATTTGAGTTCACAAACGATGGTCATTTGTTGTCACCATGGATTTCAAGAACCATGATTTTAGGTTTTAGGCAGTATAAGACCATGACTAATTTGGTTTGTAAGGAACATGGAAACTAAATACACAATTAATATAGAAAAGAATATATAGAAAGAACTATTAGATAGGTAGTTGGGGGTTAAAATTCATTACCGTGACCATTAAAACACGTTATTAACCGTCAAAGTCCCACCCCCCCAAAAAATTTTTTACGCGATTAATGAACATACCTGAAAGTGATGTACAGGCTCATCCTTTTTTTTTTTTTTTTTTCTCTCTGCGCCGGATTGCTGATGTGTTTTTACGAGCATAGATGTCCATAAATTATGATCATTTGCATTCAGCCGCAAACATAAGGTGGTGTGAGGAAAGGCGTGGGCGCGGATGCGGGAATGCCGCATCATAGCTTAGCCTAATGCCTACTGTGTTCACTGTAAAAATGCATTTTTTTTTTTAATAATGATATATGTTTCAATGTTTTATATATTTATGTATCTGTATGTTTACACTTTATAATATTAATATCAGAACAAAAGTCTTGGTTTTTTTTTTTTTTGTTCTGGACTGCAAACCGCGGGCTCTGGCTGTATAGAGAGCGGCGTGTCAATGCGCAGACTGACCAGTTTTGCACACCAATGCACATCCCCAAATAAAAAGTCTGTTGGATATTGCCACAAATCACACAAGTGGCTGATTTTGTTTGAAATGGGTGAAAGTTTTGTAGCAGTTCAAGTGATGGTACAACGCTTAACGCATCTAGTATAACAGTCACAAAGCCTAAACCCTGAATGCCTTTATGCAAAGAGGAACTGAATAATCACCACTATTTTTAGAGACACGTGAAGACACATGAATAAGATTTTGTTTGCTCACGTAAGCAGCGTTTTAAATGGTGTTCAACGCGAGTTCGTGTGCCTTAGAGTATTTATATTAGTATTAGATTAGGTGTATCTAAAATTGCATCTAAAATGCCTTTAATGAAGCTTGACCTCTTCGTATGGGAAAGGATGGCGCTGCTGAATGCAAAGCATCTTCAACCAAGCAGCTATAAAATCAGATTTAATTACGATTCGTTCAATCAGACGATTGAGTTACAGGAAGTGTTGTCCTCAGTGTTCAGAGTTTCAAATTAAATCAGTGGTCTTTAAAAGGCACAGTGGATTCATTTACTCCTAATGTAATCACAGGCGTTTCTTCAGTAGATTCTTTTTTAGGGAGGCAGGAGCCTTTTTCTTCCATGCCTGTTGAGCTTTAATAAATGGCACGTCAATTTCTGTAGTTACTTGAGGTGGGGGAAGGAAATGTCTGGAAGGATTTTGAATACACTTTCATATGACAGAGCTGTGGTTTTGTGTCTGTGTTGCTTCTTTCTTGTTTTTTCCCCCTTTTTCTGAGTAAAACATTGTATGTAATGAAGTAAATCTTAGATAGTTTACCCGTAAAGTAAAATTTTGTAATTTATTTAGACAAACTCATGTCATTCCAACCCTTTATGTGGAGGACTATAAAGATTAATCACACTGCTGTTGTTTTCCACACATTGTTTTGTTGAAATTTCATTTTGAATGCTTAATTCTGATTGGTTGTTGAATGTCCTATTGAATAAATGATTTTCCAGTAATTGTAAATGCACAGCTATGAAATCGTTTCAGGGTCTGTCAACTAAATTGTTCCCGTTCCATATCATTTTGCCAGTTTGTTTCAGTTATTTACAGTGTTTCAACAGCATATGAACCAAGACCCACAAAAAACTGACCAAGTAAACAAATATTATCAATAATAGGATAAAAATGACTATGGGTTTTCCCCCTTAAATTGGCTTTTATTATCCAGTGAAGCACTTTCTTCTGGTACTTAGCTCTAAAATGACATTTTGTAATTAGCAACAGAGCTTGGGATGAGATGTGTATGAAATTAGTTCCACGGACGAGAGCATTTTAAGGACAAAAACCTGACAAATGTCTTGAAATAACAATCTGAACAGTGTCTAAGTGTGTGGTGACCAATTGTATACACAGAATAATTGCCTCTGGTCTGTTGAATTATTGAAAAATGGCTGCATTATACCACCTTGGCTATGAATTATTTTTTCAATAATTTATTGGCTGCTCATCAGTTATTCCTTACATCCTAGTATAAACGAAATCTAGACAAAGTGTGTGTGAGAAACTAAATATAAGGGTATTTTAATGTGTCCTTAACATAATTCCCATTTGTTTTAGTTTTTTTAACACTGAATATATTCTATTCAGTTTTTTACGTAGACCTCTAGAGGAGCTTCATATAACAACAACAGCGTAAAGCAGACTACAATGAGGAAAGCACTGATGCAAAATTACATCAGATATGAAAACACATGCATTCCCTTGACAGCGACAATGTCAGACTCTCCGAAATAGCTGCTCTACAGTTCAGATCCTGAGATTCTTGGATAAAATCTATTGTCTTCGAAAAAAAATAAAAAAATAATAAAAAAATAGGTTAAGTAATCAAGCGATCATTTCAAGTTATCAATCAAGATAAAATAGGGGATTTTTTTTCCATGTTATCATTCTTTGCCGTTTTTTCCATTTTTAGTTTGTGGTAGTGTATAGAGATACAGTGAACACTGTGTTTGTGTATGTGTGGTAACAGGACACATGCAAGACATGTTGTTCAAATCAAAAGTGAATTTCGTGATGTTTGTTTTCATGGCTTTTTTTGTTATATTTCAAGGAGAAACCCACATGACATTGAATCTTTGGCCTGGCATTTCACACAGGACCAAAGCGGTCAGATCACACACACAAATGATGATGTTGCTCAGATCAGTCGTGGTCTTTGTGGGCAAAAGCTGTTGCAGGTGTGTGATTGTATTCTGACATCAGTATGATGTTTTTAAGATTGTGTAATGTCAGTTTCAAGGAAGGAATGTCTGCATTTCTGTTTTGTGTGTCTGTTTTGAGTATGAATACCTATGTAGCCCTAGTACAGACCATGTATTAATTTATGGTAAAGACTTTGAAAGTGTTCTTCTCAATAGTGGCCCATTAGATGAGGCATGTTACAATATTTCGGTTTATTATAAAATTCACACCCCCGTCAGTAGGGAGTAGGGTAAGGCACAGCTGGGTCTGCTCAGTGTGGTGCTTGCAGCCCAAGATGTGCTTTTTTCTCTCTTTTCTTTCCCTGTCCATTTCTTTTAGTTTAGTTAAATGGCTGCTGATTTTGCTTATATGGGTACAGCTATGGATTCAATGCAACATGTTTTTATAAAATTTACATGTACTGCTTATAAATTGTTTTTTTTTGTTATTGTTGTTGTTGTTTTGCTGCTTTAGCTTGAGGGGGTCTGATTTAAATGAAATCTGTTTTCTGATTCCTGTGTTAGTGTGGTTAAGCGTTTAACCAAAGTGTTAACGCTGGCCATCTGAACCTTAGTATGCACCAAACTAGCATTTCCAACCTGAAGTCTGGTTCGGTTCCACTGATATACAGTAACAAAACCAACCAAAGACCTCTGAACGACTGAAGGAACCAAACAAATAATGTGATGTCACGAGATGCAATAATAATAATAAAAAAAAAATGCTCTTGAATACCTGAACTTCTTGTCATAGGAGCTATAGTTATGTTGCCTATTACAGTTAGAATAAAGGTGTCAGAAGTGTTGTCTCTTTACAGTAGATCTCCTGAGGCCCTGGGATAGGCTCTCTGTTATCCTCTCGACCCTACAGAGGACGTGATTTGCAGAATGGATGGATGAATTAATGTCATTTTATCTAGATATCTTGTACTGGCTCTGTTTACTTGAAAACTGCATGGCTGGTGGGGTGTACAGGGTAAACTTACATCACAAGCTGTGTGTGTACATTATACACCTGTCATCATTTTTTCATGTTTTGAAGATTACCTAAAGAATTAGTTTTATGACTCTCTGCTGTCATAAGGGCACACATGGTTTCCTGTGGAATATACACAATGCTATGGGTGAATGAGGGCATGTTTGTGTGTGTGTTTGTGTTCTCTCTCATTCTCCTCTCTTTATATTTAAATTGCAAGCTCAGTATTTAGATTATATATGTAATTATTTGAGTTAAAACTAATAAATAATATAAATTGGTGCACACAATGTTAATCTTCTCTGAAAGTAAACCAAATTTAATTAGATATGGGTAATTTTTCCTTTTGTTTTCAAGGATGTGGACATGACACGTAACTGTCCATGTTGTCATCAGATTTTTTTTTTTTGTTTTTTTTGTTGGCTACAATGTATTAAGTACCAAAGTATTTGACCCAAAATACACATAAAATTAGATTCAACTCACTTCAACAACAACAACCCCCCCCCCCCATTTAAGAGTTGATCTATTTATTTTGCTTTGTTGAATGCTTGTTTATTTTTATTTGAAACGAAGTGTTGTTTTTCCTCCCCCCTCCCTTCCATGATCTTATAAAAACAAATCCGCAGCCAGTCTAGAATTACTGCATAATTCATAAAAAGTGTACCATGTCAAAAAAAAAAAAAAAAAAAACCCTTCTAGTGCTATTTTATTTTAATTTATGGCATATTTTAATAAAACAATATACCGTGGTATCTTTTTTTTTTTTTAAGACTAGATACTTGGAAAAGTGTGTGATGGTACTTACATGTGACATATATATATATATATATATATATATATATATATATAAATATATACCATAGTAATTTTTTTTTTGTAAGACTGGATACTTTGAAAAGTGTGTGGTGGTACTTACATGAGACATAGGTTCAGAAAAGTTTTGAAAATAGTAAAAAAAAATTTGTAATTGTAATTTTTTTTTTGTATTTTTGATGTTTAAAATGAAAATTTACTCTCTTTCAGACCAACTGCAATCAGATAGTCCAAGATGAGATTGTTTCTTCAACCATCATAACAAGTTTTTAACTTTAACTCGATGCTTCAGACTATAATTTAAGTGCTATCAACAGTGAAAAAGTCATCTGATCTGAATCAAGAGAGAAATATGCTCAGATCAAGCACTGTTACTGATGCAAAAAACAGTCCAAAACCGTTCTTAACAATTGTGTTAGTGGATTTTGATGTGAGAGGACACAATAGGGGATTTTTGGAGTGGCTATATACAGTGTGTTGCTCCTTAAACACGGTTGTTCTGATGTGCTTCACTTACAGCTGTAAGAGGCCCGTAAACCGCACTGACCCTCATCTACCACTCACACTCAAACACACGGCCGCACACACTTCACCTTATTCATACATGCCCTGTCAAGTTCAGCCACTAGTATTGCTGTTAGAGTTCAATATATGTCCTCACGCATGAAAACACAGCAACACCAGTTTCAATAAATGTCCAGTCTCAGAATTTCAATAAACCTCCTTGTATCTGTTACTGCCTGGGTTAACGGCGGACAACAAATGCTGACAGAAACTTATTGCTTTTCCAGCATCACCAACATGCTCTGCTATTGTGATAGCTATAAGTGCTGCTCTCTTGTTTTTCTCGCTTCTTTTTGTTCCTATCAGTCTATCAGTAATATTTCCATCCTACTTTCTTTGCAGTTGAATGGCTCTGAAATTGGGATGGCACATAAGCCTTTACAAATTGGATTAGCACTTAAAACATGTCCAAGAACAAGGGGACTGCTGATCATGATGAAATGTTGGAAAATTTGTGAAAGTGGTATGTAAAGAAAAGATGAATCTAACGCTGGGGCGACGAGTGAACAGTGATTCTGATTGCATGTTTGCTATGTGGATAGCTGCATGTTTGTGCAAATACAGAGTAGAAAACAACATTATTGAGGTTTATCCTTGGAAAATAAGACGATTGGTTAAGTCTGGAGAAACACTACATGACTTTGGAGATTTTTGTCCCGATTTGTAGTCAAGATGTCAAACATTTATGATGTTATTCAGAATGACTTCAAAGTCTGGTAGTATGTGATTCCTAGTTTCACTTTTTAACTATTTAACTATTTTTAACTAAGTCAGCAAGTCTATGATGCCTATAGTATTAAAAAAAAAAAAAAATGTTCAGACTTTAAAAGTTGTGTGTAGTGTATTCCAGCCTTTAATTTAGGCTTAGGGCACCTTGATCAGGTGTGGCCAGATAAGGCCAATTAGTGTATACCTCATTAGACCATTAAATTGACCTTAGTGAGAATTATTTAAGGCTAGTCTATGCATGTGGTGTCTCATATAGTTGACCTCAGATAGCTTGGGTACTCAGAGTCAAAATGTTGTCTTACATTAAATTTTGATGATTCATGTCCCACCAAGGTAAAAGTTGCAAGATGCAAATAGCGTTTTTGGTGCAGTTCCTAATAAAATAATTTCCAATGACACTCCTATTTTGCTTACATTTTGCTCTTGGTGAGTTCATTTTGGACCCTCGTTGTACTGTTTCCACCTTAATTCGGTACACTTGTGTACAGTACATCTCTCAGGATGGTGCTTTGCCCTTTGAATGCAGCTAAAGGGCATCAGGTGTGTGACTAGCTGTGAGTCCCCAGCAGTGGCCCAAGTGACATTTCAGGACTGACAGTGAAGTAGATGCAAAGCACGTGGCGGATGATGACTGGAAGACCAGTCGTTGTTTTTCACCCGAGGGAAGTATAGGAGAAATGCATCTGTGTACTCACGAGTGAAATACTGTATGACTAAGTGCTTAGCAGTGTTTATGCCCTTCTATCTCACGGATGATTATTATGCTTAGAGGAATGAAAGTGAAAAAGATTGTGTCTGTGTTTAAGACTGCAGCAAAACAACTCCACCCCTGTCCAGTTCACTTGAATTCATTTCAGTGAGCACCACTAGTAAAAATAATTGTGCAGACAGACAAACACCTGAATATAAAAATTGGGCAATTGTGTATGAGTATGTAATGTTGACTCTTCTAGAAATCCTCTAAAGTAGCTGTAATGGGTCAGGACCACTGAAGTAAAAGGGTCTAAAATTAACACTTGCTTAGCACTAAATAAGTGGATTTGACGAGTTAATGAAATGGAGTTACTCACCAATTGGCTTGTAACTTTATTAGGAACTGGGACATTATGTGGTTAAAGTGGAGCTGTACGAGCGATAGTCTGACCCTCACTGATGCAAGCTTTTCAAATCAAACACATACACATTGTCTACTAAAGAAAACAGTGATGTAGTGCTTTTCCAGTTTGATGCCTCTTCTATTCAGAAGGCTGTACTGTAGGTGTTTAGTGAGCCTGATGCCATCGACATGTTCACATCTTTGATCTGCTCTCACAGGTATTTCCTTGTTTTATTCAGAAACTCAAAGAGAATTTCTCAAGTTTCCACTCAATTCACAGGAACAAAGAAGCGGGATGATTTGCACTTAAGTGGCTAAATGCAAACCTCATGAGCAATGTTTACAACACGGTTTCTACGATGAGAAGATTAGGTTTGCCTCTTGAGAACAGACTGATGTCATGGGAAAATCAAAACAACCACACCTGCAGACATTAATGGAATGTTACAACCGTAATACTAAGAGGAGCTTGTACTTTGGACAGAAATCTTCACAACGGTGTCAGTTAATAAAATGGGAAATATGCAAGAACAGTAGTAATAAAAATGACGATGTGGTTATGTCCACGTTGATGAAGATGGCTGTTCTTTATTATTATGATTATTAGCACTGCTAATATCACTTCTGTTATTGCTTGTATTTAAGGTGTGGCAATATTCACAAAATCTTAGCAACATTTTGCCAGCAAAACAGATCCATTAACCAATTTCAATACTGTAGTGATGCATGAAGCACTATTCACACAGAGGTTACTTTCCAACTAAGCAGCTTTCTGTTAATACATCCTTGCGCAAAATTCCAGATTGCATAAAATCCAATTAAAATAACTAGATTTTGTCTGCGAAATTCACCAAGCAACAGAACAGTAAATGTGATAGATCATTAGTGTTAAGGATGTGAACAAACACCCAACTGCTGTTAGTGAAGTAGTTTTTTATCATTATTATTGCATTGATCTGAACAAATAAATTGCATGCAAAAATGCACTTTCTGTGAACAGTCCTTAACTCACATCACACTGTATGTGCTTTATATCTAATCGTTTTCATTATCTGTTCACCTGCCTCTGGCAAGTATGTAGCATGTGAATCACAGATTGCTCCAGTATCTTCCATAATGTCAGCAGCATTGCATTTCTCTCACGGTGTATGTGCTCCATATGTATTCGACCCAGCCCAGAGGACTGTCTGCAGAATACAAGAGATAAAAGGAGGCCCATGCATGAGCTTCACTCACCTGTTCTGATCATTTTCATTTCTTATCTAAAGATCGTCCTGCTGGGAGGAAGTCTCCTGAGTGTCACCAACTATCAAGGTTCCCAGTTGCTTGAGGCCTCATCTATTTACGAGTACCTCTGCATGTCCTCAGAGGATTGGTGGACCGTCCATACAGCCTTCCTTAAATGGCATAGACATTATAGCAAGCATAACCTCACACCTTCACACTTTGCAGTCAGTATGAAGCTGTTTATGTCTCCACTGTGGATGTGTAATGACTGCAAACATAGATTCTGAGATTATTGCAGCAAGCTAAGGATTTTGGCTTCAGTGTGCTTTCAAAATGTATGTAGTGTTTGGCATGTTATTAGTAGTGCATTGTTAATCTTGCACTGCATGATGAAACGTAATTGCCTCTTTTTCCACATGTTATTAACATATTCTATGGCTGTATAATATATTAACTCATTCTTTTTAAGCTGATCTCAGCGGGAGGTTTTTCATCTTGCAGCATTCTGCATGTGAGTTCAGCTGTATCAAGGTATAAACTTAATTTACTGCTATTGGAAATTGACATCAATATTAAAAAGGGCATTCAATCCTAATAAACACATTTACATCACATTTAAATTTATTCATTTAGCTTCACTTTAGACGTGAAGAATATTGAAGAATAACGAGAAGCACAGCCATTTTCAACTTGTGCAAGGCTTCCTTTGTCATCCACTTCCAGTTATTTTACACATACAAAAACAGTTCATGAAGCTTCCTGATGTTGCAAATCGCTATTTGTTATCTTATTTTAATATACTATCATAATCATTCACAATGGTTTGTAGCGCAAATAGTTTTATGAATTGGAAATTTACAGGAAATAGTGTACTTCCACTTCAAAAAATAAGATGGATACAACAGAAATGAAATGTATGTATTTGAGCTTACAAAAAACAATTATTTTAAGACTGAACAGAAGATTCTGAAACCTTAGCACTGAACTGAATGAATGCATAGTTGGTAAAAACTAATCCTATCAGCGCCCCTTCGGTCAGCACTGGACAAGCATTACATCAACTGAATTAATATTCAAGCTGATAAGGTTTATAATGTGCCCCCCACACACCCATTTATAGATTGTTGGTTCTATGTCCCTGGTAAAGTGTGAAACGCAGGGAATGCTGCATGTGATGGACGGCACATAACGACAATTGGGAAAAGTGGAAAGAGGGGGGGCTTTACAAACAGGAAATCCTGAGGAAAAAATCAATACAATCACTCAAGGCCACCATTAGATACTCAGGCATAGAGCAGGCTGGGTGGAGCCGTTGAGGCAGTTGTGATAGAGGGAGAGAGAGAAACACTGACCTGTGGTTACCCTTTCCCCTACATCTGACCATTATATCGTTCTATATCACACACACACACACACACACACACACACACACACACACACACACACACACACACACACACTATGCTAAAACCATCATCCTTCACCCTTACAGCATTGTGGGATAATACATTTAGAACATAAGCGGCAAAACAGACAAAGGATTAAACCAGTGGCCATAGTGGCTGCACTGACAAATAGACGCAGTGGCTTAAAGCTCATTTACACCAGGAGTGAAAATCCATCCAGCTAGCTATTAATTGTCCTAAAGTAGAGTTTTCACCTAAAAAATCAGTTTGTTTAGGCGGTTCTTGTAAATTAAGTGATTCTAAAAATGTTTCTCTAAATTAAGTCTTATGCTGTCTTCAAACGCATGTGCAAAGTGCAAAACTCAGAGATGGGTTTTCAGTTATTATGATGTTACGTATTTAAGTCAAACATAACACTTAAGTAGCATAAATAAAGCAAAATAAGACACACACACACACACACACACACACACACACACACACACACACACACACACAAAAACTGCATCTGAATTCAAAATGACATTTTGTAGATTGTATCACCTTTCCATTTGAGTGATTAACTTTATTCACTACAGACTTGCTTTCTGCTCACAGATGTCTGTATGTGGGTATATTATATTGTCTGTATTATAGAGCAGTGTTTCCGCATTGTTTCAAATCGACACACTCCTTAGAACATCACAACTCAGCAATTCATGTATCAATTCAGAGTTTCCCAGTTGTAAATACGACTTTGTCTGGACAAACATGAACAATATTTGAGTTGTTTCAGGTGAATTTCAGTATTTTCGTGTTGAAGGGCACATTAGATTTTTTTTTGGAGCAAAATATTAAGTTATTCCCTATGTTTCTGACTCTGAGTGTGAATTTATCAGTTCAAGTTTGATGGTGTCCACCTGAAAAAGACAAATCTTTTAAAAATTCCACTGTATTTTGTGCAATAAAACCACCCATTATAAGTTCTAAAATTACTTTAAACAACATTTCAACATATTAAGTAGTTTGAATGCTCTTAGCTATACTTTTTGTTGGCTTGTGTAGCAGACAAAAGTAGCTTGACTGTAGAACTGATGTACATTATCAGTTCTAAAATTACTTTAACAAAATTACAAATTACAAATTACAAATTACAATTTACAATACAAATTACAATTTAAAGTATCTTCTGTTGAAAAAACTTGCTGACACCATTTATGTTTCGAACCTTTTTAAATGCCCATTTTGCAAGAGTTTGAAACACCTCAGGTAACTGTCAATAATTGCCTTTTAGATTTCAGCTTGAGTGGCAAGCAATCGTTGAAACTATCAACTGGTAATCTTTTCAGAGAGCTGCATAAGACCAGTGTCACCACTTTGACACTGAGAGTAAGCCATTACAGCGTGCTACAGCCGTTTGTTCAGAACATGCAGCAAACAGGTGAGATCATTTAAGAGATGTCAGGATCTGCTTTCCTTCACAGGTTTGATTAGTTCTCCCTGCAGCCTTTTGGCCAATGCATCCCAGTCACACACGCAGAAAGCAACTGACAGCCTCACAGAATTAATCACAATGCCCCCCAACACACCATTTCACCACTATGTTCAATATGTGACCAGTCAAATTTATCAATCCATCTCGGTTCAGCTTTCTCCAATTATCCCCTGCAATCACAAACACGTGCGCACACATGTGCACGCTGCATCAGGCCACTAGCATTGGAGCAGTGTACTTTCTTCTGATTTATTTCTGTTTTCATGAGAATGGCTAGGAGGCCATTGTGTGCAGGTTGAAAGGTCTTCCATTATAGCTGTGTGGGGGCAGGGGGGAGAGATATGGTCTTGGGGTGTAATTGCACTCAAACTGTCCCTTGATGCTGTGGTAATAACGGTCCAGGCCACCCTGGCCCTACTGGCCTCTTCAGCCATATGGGTCTACCTCTCTCGGTCACCTTTGTTGTAAATTTGCCCCACCCTGTGTTAGTCGTTCTGAACAGCAATAGCCCTTTTCTCACTCTCAGACCCATCGCTCCCTAAGGAGCAGTTAAATGCAAATGTGTTTGCAGGAGAATACCTGAAAATGTCAGATTACCTGTAAATGCCAGGGGAAGAAAAGTGAGGTGCTTTCCAACTATACTGAAAACACTCCATCTTCTCCCAACCGCAATCTAATTGACAAACAAACACACAGAGTCCATGTACAGTCACCCAAATAGGCAACGCAAACAGGTAAACTCACTTCAGCCGACAACAAAAAGAAATCAATACACCAGCGGTAAAGCACACAAACAAAGTTCACATACACATACAAGCTCGTGCACAAAGCTAATGAAATCTATGGGAAATAACAAGGCCCTGGTTTTCCTCCAGAACCTGGGTTTTCAGTCCTGGGGGTCCATTGAAAATATATATTAGAAACATGTAAAACCTAAATTTACATGGCATTTATGTGTTTCTAACAAATGCTTCACAAAACATAGCTGAAAACCGAGTAAATGAATAATAAAATAAGTGAATGTATTTTACTAATTAGTACACTACCATTCAAAAGTTTGGGGTTGGTAAATTTTTATTTTTTTATTTTATTTATTTCTATTTTATTTATTTTATTTTATTTTTGAAAGCAATATTGATAAAAAGAGTCAATAAAGAAAGTTTCAAAAGTTCTATTCTTATGTTCTGTTCTTTTAAACCTTATATTCACAGAAACCTGGAAAATCTGTTATTATTATATTATTATTATTATTTATTAATAATAATAATAATTATATTATTATAATAATAAAGAGTTTTCTTGAGCACCAAATCAGCATATTAGAATAATTTCTATGATGAAGGATCATGAGATACTGAAAACTGGAGAAATGGCTACTGTTAATTTTATCTTTGTATGACAGAAATAAATACAATATATGGTTAGGGTTAGGATCAGGGTTTTGCTTTAGGGTTAGTTGCATTTAATTATGCATAATTTACTATAGTAACACAAACTATAGTTATTACAATAGTATTACTATAGTAAGTACATGTAACAATGTGTAACAAGGACAGCATAAAATAATGTTTTATTTTTTATTTGTTTGTTTGTTTGTTTGTTTGTTTGTTTTTACATAAATAAGTGTCAGGGAGAAAATCTAACTTTTTATCCTTGGGTTGGCTGTGATTCTGATTCTGACTGTGGCTTCCTGGCTCTGTAAAGGTCAGAAGCCCCTGCTTTTGAGGGACAGATGCATAGGTCATCTTCCCAAGAGATGTGGCACAGTTCCTGTCACTAATAAGCTGTAAGTGTAGAACAGAGTTTGCCTGCACATGCTCATCTGAAGCCCATTTAGGCCAGTTATAAGGGTCTCCTAAGCTGATGGTGACCAGCATTAGATATAGATTGCTGAAAATATATTTCATAGACAACTTATAGTGAGAAAAGTTCATCAGCTTTAATGCGTATCATCTTTTATAAAATAAATGTTCCATTTCAAGCAGGTGAAAGTCAGGTGATGTATTGAATTCATTTGGAATTGTGTTGGTTGTGGGTTGGATGATTTGGTTGTCTCAATCAAAGTAAACGTCTTAGGTTTTCTTTGCCTGTAGGAAGTGACGGGACTTATAGTTGTGAGAGGATTTAAATAGTTTATTACTAAGTCTGTATCTCTCCTGTGTAGCTGTCACTAACATGAGCCATGACCGACCGACCAATCAAGAGGCCTGTTAGATTGTGCAGAGCCTGTTCTGTTTAGACTCCAGTATTGATCTGAACCTTTGTTACCTCCAGCTGTTTTGGGAAATAGGATGCAATAGGGCTTTATATCTAAACAATATGATGACAGAGACATGTAAAAATCATTCAGAGTGAACATTAACCCTTACTTATTAAAGCTCATTATATCTCTCTCTGGTGGTTCTGCTACTGCCAGACAAACCCCCCCAGACTTCACCATCATCGCTGCTGCCCATGCTCTGTCAGCACCATCACACCGTGCTAATCGCTCTGTTAATTAGTTTAATTATTGAAGACCTCGGCAGTGCTTCTCCAAAGCTGCTGACGATTTACGGCATGCTAAAAAAGAAAGAGCTGCTGGCTTGCCAGTTGCCAATAAAGTTGTCGATCAACCAAATACCAGACGCACACAGTCCTACACCAACCCTACACCTAAACCTACCCCTTACAGAAAACTATTGGCCATATTTGAATTTCATAAAACACAGTTTTGCATTTTTTTAAGCCTTTTGTTTTACGGGGACACAGGAATTGTCCTCATAAACCATGTTTACGTTGTAGACATCCATTCATTCCATGATTTAAATATTCATATAAAATATTTTATACAACATGTATTCTTTTTGTGTTAATTCTATTTTACTACTATATATGTTATATTATATATATATATAATATATATATTATATATATATATATATAATGTGTGTGTGTGTGTGTGTGTGTGTGTGTGTGTGTGTGTGTGTGTGTGTGTAGTTTAAAATATATTAAAACTACTAGCAATATAATTTTTTACATGAAAAATTCTGACAGTTTTTTGCTATACTGGAGCTTAAACCAAAGACACTTACTGTAAGAAAATCATTTTAAAACATATTAAATAAATAATAAAGATTATATAATGTTTAATATATATATATATATATATATATATATATATATATATATATATAAAAAATGTTATGTCATAAACACAGTATTATTAATATTTTCAACATCACAATTATTTGCTAATTATATCATAAAATACATCACATATACATAATTTTAAGTATTTAAAAGTACGTTTATGTCCCCCAGTTGTTACATGAACACATGCATTCTGGCAGCTCATAAAACTGTAGTTTTGTCATGGTTTGTTATAGTAGCTTATCCTTTTATGGCCTGTTTGGGTGACCATTCATATAATATAATGGAGTGATTATATGTTTTTTTTTTTTTTTTTTTTTTTTTTTTTAGCATGCCTTTGAAAAGAACTATGATCATAAAAAAGCATGGCAGACAGATGTGCTTGAGGAGGGCCAGCGGGGTCCTTGTGATTGACGGCCCCTCAGAGTGGTCTGGAGAAACTGTACTCATCTTTAATTGAAAATTGAGACAGTGTTGAGATGAAAATATTGATTCATTCATGGGGCAGACATAGACCCTGTCTGGCTGGATTTGTGGAATACAGACGGGAGATGGAGGAAGGGTGGAAAGAGGATTGTGAGGAGATTCTTGCATGAGGTTGAGTAGATTCTGACAGGGGTGGAGTGATTGAGAGAGAGCTCTGGATAGCATTCAGATGGTACTTAAAAGAACATTCTGAATGATATGAAATGTAATTAGAAAAATAAGCCATGCAATTGTTTTCCATGATCAGGTAATTGCTTATTGAGTGTACGTAATGAGATGTTTTTGTTTGTGCCTCACATCCATCTTCGAGTGTGTGCTTTTGAACAACCAGACAATATGATCTAGGTGACAGCAGCACCTCACGTGAAGTTTTGGGGTCTTCAGATATTTCACTGCTGTAATCATGCACTGCTGCCTAATTACATCTTCTAATTGATTTCATTAAGTTTTCAATTGGATCTAAAGACAATCAGAAGAGGAGGCTCCACTGAGAAGAGAAAGATGGTTGGTAAAATGTGTTAAACAGAAAACAGGTGAACAGATCTAACAGTATTTCTGCAAACCAGTAAGCTGTTCTGCTCTAAAATCAATAGGACAGGAAGCAATTACAGCAGAGATCTAATGTAGCAATGAAGCAATGAGCCAATTAATGCTGGAGTTCACAGCCAATAAGAATGATGTTATCAGATGTGTAAGTACTTTGCTTATTAATCTGTTACTATCAAAATAAAATCATGTGGAACATTTTTTTTTTTTCTGACAGTATTTTCATAAAGTAAAAACATATTCTCTTCTCACAGTTGTTATATAGTTTTAGTCTTATAGATTAATATTAGTTATATAATGTGTTTAAGCCAAAATAATACAAATTACTATAAAGAATTATTATTGTACTAGTGCTGTAAGTGCATGCTATCACAAAAGGTCAACCTGTGGTAAATAAAAGACAGTAATTTCTTATATGTCAGTCCCATTTTAATTTACATTGATTACATTTATCATTGTTTGTCTAGACTTTTGTTTCGTATATCTATATATGTATTTTCAGCTGGTTCATATAGATAACTCATAAAATTCCTATTTTTTTATTTTATTTTTTTATCTTCCAGTGCAATAACATAAATGTCCACTTTAAATCACCCATCTAATTAAAATAATAAAGGTCATCACTTTATTGCTACATTTCTCTCTTGACAAGCTTTCTATCATTATTTTTTTTTTTTATATTACATATGACTCGGAAATAATGATGCATTTATTTTTTGCTTAGTAAGGCAATGATAATCAATTGTGAAAAAAAAAAAATGCTTTGTTTTATGTTGGTTAAATGGTAAGCTGGATTTTCCATCTTTTTGATGTTCCACAATTAAAACAGCCATTACGTAAATTAATATCTAGCACTGTCCAATAATGCATTTTGGCACGGAGCAATTTTATGATCACAATCATCATGGAAATAGATGTGGGAGATATATAAGGGATATGGGATGAGACTGTATTTTTCTACTTGCCCATTTAAATTCTCTTTAATAAATTAAAACTATATATAAATAACATTTGTATTGTTTTTCACACAAAAAATTCTGTCATCATTTACTCACCCGGTATGTCCGGCATGAATTTCTTTCTTCTGCTTAACACAAAAGATAGGTACTTTGATAGATACATTAAAAGATATTGGTAACCAAACAGTTTCTGGTACCCACTGACTTCCGTAGTATGTATGTACTGTATGAATGTATTTATTTATTTATTCATTCATTAATTTTTCTTATTTTAAGTATGGATTTTATTTTATTTTATTTTATTATTTTATTTTATTTTATTTTATTTTATTTTATTTTATTTTATTTTATTTTATTTTATTTTATTTTATTTTATTTTATTTTATTTTATTTGATTTGATTTGATTTGATTTGATTTGATTTGATTTGATTTGATTTGGGTAAAATAACTCAGCAGTGTATGAAAAAGGAATGTACAAGGGTGGAAAAAAATAAAACTTTAAAGGAATACTTCTCCCCAAAATGAAAGTCATGATTTCCTCATGCTGTATCATAGATTTTTTTTTTTTACTAATAAATGTTGCATGAATTGGAGAAGTATGCCATTAAAGTTTTTTTTATTATTATTTTATTATTTATTTATTTATTTATTTATTTATTTATTTTATTTTTTGTAGTCTTGTCTATTTTTTTTTTTTTTTTTTTTTTTTTTCACTTTTCAAAAGCAAGAGCTTAAAGTAAGACATTCAGGCTTTAGATGAAACATTTATGATATCTGAATGGGAATGCAATGGTTTTTGGTTATGGTGCCCTCTTTTACATTTGAGATAATGTGATTGTCATGGGCAGCACGACCATCATTACAAAAATATAAATAAAATAAAAAAAAAACTGATCATTCCATAACAGTGTGTGTATGTGTGTGTGTGTGTGTGTGTGTGTGTGTGTGTGTGTGTGTGTGTGTGGTCAGACAGCCATTTTCTTTGTTCTGTTCCTTATTACAACACATCATTATGCGTCACACACCATGCACACACAGAAACAAGCCCATGTTTTGAAGCTGACAGGGTGAATGAAAATTTAAATTGATGTATTGATCTAACTTTTTTCTGAGGAATGTTGTGTGTATATGTTTGTGTGTGTGTGTATGTGTGCAAGAAAATGTGTGCACATTTGCCACATCATTCCACAAAATCAATATGAGTGTAAAAAATATGTGAATATCTTCATCCTGAGCTCACTGGCCACTTTATATACAGTGTTTCCTGGGTGGTCTATATACATGTGTGCATGTGTGTCCTGTGTCAGTGTTTCGCTTGCTAGACACAAAAAATAGTGATACACAAAAATACTGTTAACCCTTCCTGAAATATGGGGGGTTTCCCAAGAAGAGGGAAAATTCAGAGAATGGGGAATTAATGGGTGTTTCCTGGACACATGCACCTGTTTGGCAGTTTTTGTGCAAATAGTCGTTTGTGTGTGTGTGTGTGTGTGTGTGTGTGTGTGTGTGTGTGTGTTGCAGGTGATACTTTGTAAAGGCCTTTCACATTAACCCTTAGTGACGCTGCATGACATTTATAGTCCCTGATGTCTCGTGGAGGTCATTGATGGGCTTTCGTCTCTTTAATGCCACATTGTAAAAATGACACTTTTCTTCTCTCATCTCCTCTGCTGTCCCTGTTACAGCCAGCGGAACTGATAAAAGTGGGATTTACGACTGACCAACATCCATGAATACTTTGACCTTTTCACCTGTCCATTTGCTTTTAACAACTTGTTTTAAATGCGCCTGTCTCACACATAAATATCCCAGTCTTTAGAATTCTCCTCAGTTTTTCAGACGTTCCAAAACGAAGTATCACGAATTGCATTTTCCTTATGTATTCAGTGACCTATGTCTGATCTGAACACGAGACCAATGTTTATGTTCCTGTCTAGTTCTGTGAAAACCTCGAGTTTCTTGTTTGGAATTTCTTGGAAAAGGTGTAACGGTTAAGTTTGTCCCCAGGTGGAGATCTGATGGAAAACAACAGCTCCTTTCTGAATTCTTCTGTTGTAATGCCATATGGATGTTTTCATTGAAAGTAATTTCTTAATCCCAGTTGTGTGTCGAGTTGGTGCAGAGATCACTGTGGCTCTGGATGTTTGATTTGTGTTAATCACGAAAACCCAGAATTCACCCGGTCACACTCTGATCTCACGCAATGTTTAACTGATTACCGGACCTTAGTCAGAGTAGATGCAATATTTAATTCAACGCTTATTCTTACACTTGCAATTTAACATTGCGATACTGCTGATTTTGTTGACTCTTGTATGATAAATAGCTTGTGATATTCCTCATTTGTAAGTCACTTTGAGTACAAGTGTCTAAATGATTACATGTGAATTGAAATAATGTAGTGAGTAGTTCATAGTGATGATCATTTTCATTCACTGCAGAACAATTTGATTGGCCTAATATTCATAGATCTTGACTAGCTAATATTGCTTAAGTTTCCTTCAAGTTTATGTTAAAAAATATTGTGGAAACAGGAAAAAAAAATAAATTATATATATATATATATATATTTGTAATTGTAAGAGTGTTAATTCTTGGAGGGATTGTTGACCTGCGAGCCAAGAATGGTTTACCCAACCCCTCTAAAGGCTCGCTTATACTTAAACCTGCACTGTATTCAGTGTATCACTTTGGCTTAACACAGGTCATTTATTGCTTAACAAGATTTATTAGGAGTAATTGTAGTTCATGAGGAGATGATGAAAGAGAATGTATGGAGGGAGATGCTGATGTAAGTGGTGTTTGTTTGTTGGTTTGTTTGTTTGCTTGTTTGTTTGTTAATTTATTTAAAAAAAATGTGGGGGTGTTAACTATTGTAAGTCATGGTAAGCTATAAACTCTCAAAGTGGCTGTGATAAAAAAGTGAGAATTATGAGATGTGAACTCCTAACTGAATATACATTTTAAATTGTGAGAAATAAAGCCAGAGGTGTGCATATAAACTCTTAATTCTGAGAAAGAAATTTCTGAATTCCTAGCCACAAATTCTGAGAAAAAATATATTTGCGAGACAGTTGTGAAATGTTAACTCAAAATTATGAGCTATAAACTCACAATTGTGAGAAATAAAGTCAGAATTGAGAAACTTGCTATATATATATATATATCAAAACAATCAAAAATATTGTAACAGAACCAGCAATTTTCAGAATTATTCCAAGTGTTTCTTAATTTTTTTCTTTTGTCAAAGCAACGCAAATATGTTTTCTGAGTAACATTGTTTAAATTTGTAATAAAATTAATATATTCTTGTATCCCCCTGTTTTTTCTTCAATATCACTTTCCATCCTCTTCATTGTAATAAACCAAAGCCAGTTTTTCCCTTATAAAGAGTTGCATGAACTGATGCAAATGTTTGTGTGTTGCATGTGATGCACAGCAGTGTGGTTTTAGGTAGCATTTTAGTGTGGATAGATGAATGGGTGAGTTGTCTTTGTCTCTCGTGGTGTGAGTGTCATGCATCCTTAAAACCACCTTCACATCTGTTGAGAAACAAGAGGAGGTTAATGTGTTCCTGTCAATCAAATCACCCCTCCCACCCCCCTCTCTCTCTATGTTTTTTATAACCTTCCTCTATAATGGAAACTCATGACATATGTCCATAAGACAGTCCCCAAAATTTCCAAAAGTGTTTCTTATATATTCCTGCATATACGTCACTAAGTACTTTTGTGTTAAGTAACATGAATGCAAGCTGAAAATCAGGAAATTGTGACAAAGCAACCTTTACAAATAACTTAATCCTTATGCTATGCAAATTTCTATAACTCAGGGGATTTCTCGCATCGCTGGCAGCATCTGCTGCAGTAACAGAGCTCAAATGACTTTTTTAAAGTGTGTGTTTTCCATCCTGGTTTCCAGAACCTAATCCAGTTTTTTCCACATGATAAGTCTGATATCTCTCCGGTGTCACTCCAGCTATATGGTATCAGTCTAGACATTGCTGGATGCTCATATAGGAAATCAGTGGCTCCGCTGTAATGACCTTCTAATTATTTTCTGTGGGAAACGAATGATCCATCAGCGTGCATTAATTAAAAACGACCCCAAAAGGTGTTTTTTTTTTTTTTTTTACGTAATAGTGCCCTCCACTAATATTGGCACCCTTGGTAAATATGAGCAATGGCAGCTGTGAAAATAAATGTGTATTTTGTTATATCCTTTTGATCTTTCATTCAAAAATCACAAAGTTTTAACCTATCATTGAAGTAAAAGAATCGAAAGTGTGTGTGTGTGTGTGGGGGGGGGGTATCTCATTGTGAAATATATGCTTTCTCTAGTTCATGTTGGCCACAATTATTGGCACCCAATTATAGCAACGTCCTTTTCCCAAGATAATAGCTCAGAGATTTCTTCTATAATGCCTGATGAGTTTGGAGAACACCTGATAAGAGAACAGAGACCATTCCTTCATGCAGAATCTCTCCAGATCCTTCAGATTCACAGCTCCATGTCCTTCATACAGAATCTCTCCAGATCCTTCAGATTCACAGCTCCATGTTCATTATAAGATTTCTTACAGAGGCTTTCAGGCTTATTTTGAGCTCAGTAACCCATTTTTGGTTGTGTTGATTTTGATGTTTTGGGATTATTGTCCTGATGGAAGATCCAACAATGGCCCAAGATTCTAACAGAAGCAGCAGGGTTAGATTTTTTATCTGTTGGTATTGATGGAAACCATGATGACACAGCAGATCTGAACAAGACTTTCCAGAAACTCTCGGGCAGAATATCAGCCCACAACATTAAAGATCCAGCAGTATATTGAACCCGTGGGCATGGGGTACTTTTTATCCCTGTTTTGTACATAAAACCCATCTGGTGGGTTTACTGCCAGAAAGCTCTTATCTTAGTTTCATCTGACCATAGAAGCCAGTGCCGTTTGAAGTTCCAGTCGTGTCTAACAACTGAATATGCTGGAGTTTGTTTTTGGAAGGGTGAGGAGAATTTTTCTTGAAACCCTCCCGAACAACATGTGGTGATGTAGGTGCTGTTTGCTATATTTTTTTTTTAGGCTTTCTGACCCCAAGACTCAGCTACTCTGTGCAATTCTCCAGCTGTGATCCTTGGAGACTCGTTGGCAGCTCAAACTCTCCTCCTCACCGTGAATTAGGACGATATAGACACACATCCTCTTCCAGGCAGTTTTGTAACATTTTTAGTTGATTGGAACTTCTCAATTATTACCCTGATGGTGGAAATGGGGCTATTCAATGCTTTAGCTATTTTCTTACAGCCACTTCCTATTTTGTGAAGCTCAATAATCTTGTTCTGCACATCAGAGCTATATTCTTTGGTTTTACTCATTGTGATGGATGATTAAGGGAACTTGGCCTTTGTGTTCCTCATATTTATAATCCCGTGGAACAGGAAGTCATGGCTGGGCAATTTCATGCTCCTAGTCACCCTGGTGTGCAAAAAACTATAAATATGAATGGGAATATACTTCAGAGATATTTTACTCATAAGAATTTCTAGGGGTGCCAATCATTGTGGCCAACATGTGGAGAAAAACATTTATTTCATCATGAGATTTTCTCCCCACTTTCAATTGTTTTACTTCAATGAAAGGATAGAATTTTTGTGATTTTTTTTTATTTTTTATTTTTTATAAAAGATCAAAAAGATCAACAATGCAGATTTATTTTCACAGCTGCATTTTCTCATATTTACCAAGGGTGCCAATATTAGTGGAGGGCACTGTACATGATAGTTTCCTCTGTCAGCAAAGCGTTTTGAGCGATTTATTCTACTGCAGTGTTCATTTGATTAGACAGCAAAGGAAATGACACCTAATCAACGCTGCAGTGGAACACTGAATGCTCCCGTTATAATCAACAAAAGTGTACGCTGCAAGCACCTGCGTCTCCATTGTGTGTACTTCTTGTGGACTGCTTGATTTGTCACATAGAGCTGCTAGCTGTGTGGACGGTGTGTTTAGGGGCACTCACACATACAGGCTTTAAATCACAGGAGGTTGGAGAGTCTCTGAGCTGTTGGTTTCTGTAGGTGTTTCAGTGCTGTGGCATTTAACTGCATTAGGTGGCAGATCACTATAGTATTGCTAACTAAACCAAGAAATTAACAAAGAGGCGAATAAACGCAAGAAAAGTAAGGCCTCTCGTCATTATATACTGGGACATTATAATACACTTAGCGTGCTAATGCATTAAAACAGTGACCAAGTAAAGTTTTTTTTTTTTTTTTTTTTTTTTTTTTGCTTGTAATAGACATTATCTACTGACAAAACAAGGATAATGTAATACATGGAGAAGAAATAGCAATGGCAGCTTGCTGCAACTTATTATTTACCCCACTCAATTATATTGTAATAACAAGATATTATGTCGCAAACATATTTTTTTTTCAAGTAATAATGACACATTGTAAAAACAAATATTATGTTGTTATAAATTGACATTTTTCAACAAAATCCTGTGACAACCTACGAAGTTATTAGCTTATTAACAGAATTCATGGTGGCCCTAGATATTATGTTGCTTAAACGATGTTTTTTTTTTATATCCTATCTTTTTTTTGTTTTTTTTTTCTCCATAAAAACAAGATATTATGTCATTGAAATTGTAAGAATTTTCTTTCCCAGTAAAGGTACAATCATTGGAAAGTGCAGACAACTGTGTTTGATTGTAATGAGAGTGTCACAGTTAGCAACGACAGATTGTAGTGGTACAGTAGGTGGGGTTGGGAGTGTGTATCTTTCAGACATAGCATTATGGAAGTGTGACGCATACCCTGAGAGGATACTATTTCAAGAGCTGTAGTAATTTGGAGATTGTGGATATTCAGAGGAGTTGTGAGAGAGCTGGGGAGGAACAGACAGCGATGAGGGCGGCTTGTCGTTCTCTGTGATGAAATGGATGAGTGAGATTAATGGCTGGTGTTGCTCTGATTTGGGGGCCTGAAACATCAGCAGCATCTCTTGATAAACTGAAACCCTGCACTCGTTCAACCCTCCCCTCCCCTTTCTCTCTCTCTAGTGTCTGGGACAGTACCATTCCAGCAGACAGGGTCCATTACAAAAACATCCCCTTGGGTTATGTGGAAAGGTCTGAGCTGACACACACACACACACACACACACACACACAACCCTCCCCCAGTATGCACACATGCACACACTGTAGTAGACCTCTTTCTCCACACACACACACACACATTAGTATGGCAGCAGGCAACCCACACACACCACAGACCACTCACACACACACACACACACACATACACACACACACTCATACACACACACTGATGCTGGTGACAGTTTGTCTGCTCAATACTGTCTGGGTTCCTCCAGTTATTCTCCACTTATTGGCTGTTTTGCTCTCCATGAGGTGGATCTGATATCTTTTATATACAGCAACCTGAAATGCCCCACAGTGTCAGAGATAACACAGAAAACACACACGTATAGACTTTAACCTTTATACACATATTACAAACAGAGAACAAAATGAATCACACTGATGAATGTTGTGTGTGTGTATATATCTATATATATACATATATATATATAATATATTATATATTCAAATTGATGAATAGAAAATATAATATAATTATTTTATTATATAAAATCTTACATTACAGTGCTGAAAGCAAGTTTTATTTCAGTCGTAAATAGATTTTAAAGAGAAAAAGGTGTGTGTGTGTGTGTGTGTGTGGTGTGTGTGTGTGTTGACGTGCTTGTGTGCAGTGTGTGTGTGTGCATTTGCTAATGACTATAAGAAGTAACTGATCCCAATGCAAGGTACCTTAATTTTAAGGTCCCACTTAAGATTCCCTGTGAATTATTTTTCAGGTCTCTCCTATTCTTTTTCAGTAGTCACCGTTAGCTCTCCCTCAGGTAGACCTGTGGGAGCGTAATGAAACATTGCTTTGGTGTTAAAATAGGTTAGTGGATTGCTGAAGAGTCTTATGTGGAAGAATATGTGTGGGTGAAATTAAATTCAGTGGTCTATTAATTAAAGGACTCTTTAAGATGAGACAGACCATCCTTTAAGCACTAGACCACTGGATAAAAAGAATAACAACAAATAAAACCAAAAGAACAAATGAAAGAACCACAATCACACTCTCCAGTAGATAGACTCTCTTAGAATAGTCTTACTCATAGACCTTTGTGACTCAAAATAATCAAAAGAGCTTATTTTTTCAAGCCTAAAAGCTCTTTCCCTTCACGGGAAATCCACAAATGGAGGGTTTTAGATCCTGTAAGTAAACCTGTAAGACAGTGGTCCTCCAGGCATGGTGCTCACGATAAAGCATGCCATTTGCCCACAAAGCACATATGAACAGCCTTAATAGTTCACCCTTAAGGCCCATTCATATGATATAATATATATCTATATTATTATATGGTATCATATATATATATATAGATATATATATATATTTTTTTTTTTTTTTTTTTCATAATAGGCATATTATACCATATAGAATAAAAAAGAGCTATAAATATTTTCTTTTAAGATTAAAACATTCAATTATTTTGTTTTCATAATTTGATGTATACTTATAACCTCCACAGTTCTGTAGTGTGATTTACCTGCATTCCAGCACTCACGCCAGTTGACTTACATGACCTTTTATCATATATTTAAATTTAAACAAACATTTCGCTGATTTGAATTTAATTTGCAGAAATGGCATTCAGGACTCTGGATCATTTGCCATATTTATCGGAAAGGCCACGAGTGGAAAATGCCAGAACATGACATTTCCTGTGTTTTCCGTTTTATTTACTTCTAAAGAACACACTTTAATACTGGTATATTTTTAATTCAGAAGAAAATCTGTCATAATATCATTATTATTTATTAGTCTCCAGATCCAAAGATCAGACAAACCACTGGAAGAAACTACCCATCTAGAAGGCTGGGAAAAGTGGGAAAGTGTGAAAGACAAGAAAAAATGACAACCACCACACACGGTGCAGATAGTCACCATATCGCTGCTTTATATTCACACAAGTCATGCAAGAGTGAGAAACAAGTGGCAGGTTGATGAGACATGGATGTTAAAAGAGGACAACCCATACTTGCAGGTCCATGTTGCATCAACATCTCTGCTCTTCTGTTGATACGAACTTCTTTTGCAGAGAATGAGAGCATGAGGCTGGGAAACGTTTTGTCTGGTATGCCTCTGAAAGTGCAGGGACATCTGTGTGTTCAATACATTGACTTATGATCTACAGTGGGCTTCCTGGTGCCTAAAAACATCATCGATTACTGGTCTGGTGGCCGAAGAATGGTTTACCGCTGTCCCTTCCAAAATCTGTCCAGTGTCCAGGTCCAGATTTTCAGGGGCCATTTTCTGGAACTTCCATCTTGTGATCCTGTAGGACCGATCTAAAATGCAAGAAATAAGGGGAAATCCAGCCTATCGACAAGGCTGGCAATGATTCAAGCACCTTGTAACACTGCCATCGCACAGCACTGCAATGATCATACTTTCCAGCCCGACAGCAGCTGGCGTGCGACGAAAATGGAAAGAATTAGGTGGCTTCAAAGGGCAAGAATTGGATCGAGCAGTACTAACCTGTGGACAAGCCGTAGCCAAGTTGAAGGACTGACAAAGTCTTTGTGCTATGCAAAATCAATGCATTCTAGGCTACACGTTGGAAGCAATGTAAAACATGCTGTTTATAATGCACACATCATCCCTGGCCACCAGATATGTAAACTGGGGCTCAGTTATAACATCACGTTACGCGTCAGCTAATACAAGATGGTCAGTGGAATTCTCTAGTATTGGTTTGTTTTTTTCTTCCAGTTGAAACTTTTGTCCTCCACATTTACCAATGAGCCATTGCCTTTTACATATGCAAATGCCTGGCAATGAAATCTCTGGGCGTCGACTGCACTTCATGCCTTATCGGCATGCTTTTATGCTAATGAAGCAATTGATTACAGTCTGAGTGACCCTAGAGAACCAGAAGATGGCTTCGAGAAGGAAGCTGCCTTTTTTATCACGTTGAGTACCCGTGTGAATGTCTACAAAATTATTAAAATCATAATCCAGTTGTTCACAATTTGCTAAAGTTCCCATTCTGCACTCGTTTTAAAATACTGTACTGTGAGTAGTGCACTTTGATATCCTGAAAAAATCCATTGGCAGTTTAAAATTACACATGAAAAATTGGATGTGTGACCTGTCAGATATACCTACTTGTATATTGTACATCACCGAGCGTTAAACCACTTTCTGGGGGTCTTTTGAATCTACAAGATATTTATTTATTTTTCATTTTGATTTATATTACAGATATATACATTCATCAATCCAACAGTGTTGTTCCATGAGCTCAGTATGTAAAGTAAATCAGTTAGATTGCAACTTTATACTCTATTCTGACTTTTTTTCAGCTAGTTTCCCAATTTGAAAATAAAGGTAAAATTTATTCTCAGAACTGCCAGTTTACCAGTATAGTCTTAAATTCTGCTTTATATCGTATAGTTTATATTGCACCATTTCGAGGTGCAAGAAATAGTCTGGAAAAAACTTTGCAACAAACTTGGATACAGTGTGCTTTAGCGCTGGCGTCCGTCAGGTGCCTCTAAAAAAAAGGACTTTTGTGCTGCAGCACAAGAGCATGGCTGAGCCCACGTTATCAGGCAGTATTCTGATTCTTGGTGTGCAGAAAACGACCTTTGAGTAAAGAGTGGCAAGGGAATCAAAAGAGTGGGAACCACATAGATTTGTATCTGAAATGTGTGGTGTGTTTGTGTGTGTGTGTGCGTGTGTGTGTGTGTTTGTTTGTGTGTGTTTGTGGTGTTTGTGTTTTGGTGGTTTTGGTGTGTGTGTGTGTGTGTGTGTGGTTGTGTGTGGCACCACTACCTGTGAAGCAGCTCAAGCAGGGCTAACTCGTAATAGCACTGGAGGACTAGATCAGGTATGTTTGGGCAGGCGCATGGCAGACCCGCAGAGCAGAAATCCCCTTTGCCAGGGCCCAGTTGGCTCAAACCTGTGAACATTGGCCTGCTAGAACACAGAGGTTCCTTAGAATACATGCAGAAACATTACCTAACTGATCTACTTGAGATAAATGGGACTATGTGACATGCAAGAAGATGTGAGTAAAATCCATATGTTATATGACTGTAGATTCTGACTATAAGGTTTATGTGGGCTTTCATTTCTGTGTATGTGTGCATTACATGTATTTAAACAAAATTTCTGTGAAGAACAGTTTGAATCAATGCCTACCCATGCTTGTTCTAAGTGGTTGAAAAGTACAAAGGCACATTTTATAAATATGATCTTACATAGTAATGCCAAGAATGCTGACACTAAAAATAGTAATAGTAATAATGATGCATGAAGATAATGTTACTAATGATAATAATAAAAATGCGGGACAGCTAGAAATTTGTTCTTCATGTGTACATTGGCGTACACAACTTATTGGTGTAGTGGCAAGTAAAATAATTCCTGGGTAAATCTTTGATATGTTCAGTATATTTAAACTAATAGTAGTATTTATTCATTAGTTTTCTAATTTGCTTTTTATTTGTATATTTTCAGTTTTGCATTATAATTTTTTGTTTTTAGTATTTTTTCTGGTAACTAAAAAGGCTTTAGCTTTAATTTTTTGATTTTCATTTTCATCTCAACTTGTAGTTTTTAGTAATCAACTTAAAGTTTTTTAATGTAATATTTCTATTTTATTCAGGCTTTATTTAAATCAAAACAAAAAAATATATATATTTTTTTTACTTTTTTTTTATTTTTATTGTTTAGTTTATTTTCCCCTCAGAAATGAACTCAATTTTACCCACCTCATTCAAACAAAATACGCCCAATAAATACGCCTTTTTTTCTGATGTTGCTTGAAGGTGTGAAGTGTGCCATTTTTTTTTTAATTGTGCATAGCATACAATCCAATCACTGTCCACTCGACTCGTACCACACAAATTTCACCACAAACTTTCATAATTCCCACGTGACAAGGTAAAAAGCAATGTCTTTCCCTGCTGGTCAGAGGGGCCGGGACGCGCCCTCGGTTTGACGGGCCTGTTGACATAGCGTTGGGCTTGTCCTAGTTTCAGCACTGGATCACTGTAATGAACCTTGTACTGAACTGTGTTTCAGAGCTATATGAGGGCCTTAACGTAACACCCAGCGCTCATCTGACAGGGGTCAAAACTCCGGCCTTCTGCTTATTAGATCATGACATAAGGCTATATTTAGCACAGTGTGGCTCAGGACTAATTGGAACTCTTATTACAAAAAAAATAATTGATTCCCCTCCCACGAGATAGAGGACAACAATGAAGGAAGAGAGGGTCGTGTCCCAACCGGGGAGAGGAGAGGATAATGAAAGTGGGGCTCTCTGGAGAAAGCTGTCACTCATACACACATGTACTCATATACATACATATATACTTTAAAATTCATGACACACAGTCCATACATCATCTCATTTTGTTTTTCTTAATCAGTGATTTTCATTACAAGTAAAATTAATTGTTGTGAAAGTGTTATTAGGTTTTTGATTGAGATCGTATGTTACCATATAGTTTGACATTGTCCCCTGTTGGCTTTTGTATTTTACTCTATCATTTTCCTCCTCCACCCGCTGTTCTTTACTTGTTGTGCTCTCGGGGATCTAGGTCATGTCTGGAGAGAACATTGTGTATCTCAAACACAAGTTTAATTAGGGGGCCATCACTGCACACCTACACAGGATCAACGGGGGAACATGAAACGGAGCACAGAACAAGAAAGAGTGATACTTAACCGCTTTATACAGAGTTAAATACCTCAGTGTTAGCTGAAGACACCCTGCTTTTCACCTTTTCTAAAGACAGGTGCTTCAGTTCAATAGACTTTTATTATTTTTATTGTGATAAAATTGAAGGACATATACATTCATAGCAAATGAAATGATGAGCATGAACAGTTGCTTCACATTATATGACCATCACAGATTAATAAATCTGATTGGCTGTAGCTGAAATGTAGGTGGACATAAGTTGGGGTTGAGATAGATAGATAGATAGATAGATAGATAGGATAGATAGATAGATAGATAGACAATAGATAGTCGAATAGATAGATAGATAGATAGATAGATAGATAGATGTGTGTGTTGGGGGGTGTGCGTGCGTGGTGATCTCAGTCTTCAGTCAAAAGATTTCAGAGAACAGAAAGTACAAATCTGAGGACAAAGCACCACAAATACCTTGAGTCATGGCAGTGAGGTTAACACACACCACAAGTTCCTGACACCAGCGGCTGAGGTCTGTCTGAACAGATCAGGTGCCTTATGACATCATACTTAGACATTCCAACTCAAGAATAGCAAGAGGAAAAATACCAAAACAAACAAAAAACAGACATTAAAATCAGTTAAAAGAAGCACTCAGAAAAAGCACTTGCAGTTTTAAAGGGGATGGAACAATCTCTGCATTTATTCCTCCACTACTAAATCCCCTTGGTGTGAGCAGAAAGCCTGTTATTGTGTTGATTTTGTCCAGGCGTATGACTGTGGGTTTTGCGCAGTCATGTGTTTCCTTCTGGTAACATGGGTCCCTCAGGGGCAGCGGTAAGCTACACTCTTGTTCTCAGTCAGTCACAGCTTGTGCCAGCGGCTGGCAGCAGTTTTGCCATGCACTTTGCAAAGGAAAGAACATAACGAAACTGAAATATACTTTCTGTCCAATTTAATTCCCCTCTGCTGGTATGCATGTTCCCTTCAAATGGCAACAACCAAAGTTAAGCTTCCTACTCTAGGAAGCTTAGGGTTGTCTGGAAGGAACAGAGAGAGACAGGAGCTTTCTCAAGTTTTATATTTTGTAAAACCAAATAATCCAAATGATGCACAGTGTCCGGGCCCCTCTGTGCAGTGTTTGGGGCCAGTGCGCTGCAGTTAAGTGTGGAGTCCAACCATTTTCTCTCTAGCTTATTTTCCCTCTCAAAACAAAACTGCACGGGAGCTGGCTGGCCCCTCAACAACCAGTCTGTGTGGGTTACAGGTCAGCCAAATAATGATAGACTCTCCGACACAACATGCTCCCTGATCACACGCACCCCTGTAGCCATGACAACACGTGCACGCTCTGTTGAGCCCGCAGCACTTCTGCAGGTGTTTACTAGTGATAGTGTGCTACTGTAGCTCATCTTAAAAGATTCAGTTTCTCTATCTTTCGGTGGTGTTCTGGTGGTCAGGTGATTTTTGGGATGACCCAGGGGTCAGCTTGACCGACTGGGTCAGAATAACCTCTCACTCAATTGCTTCAACATTTACAAATGTCTAGCATGAGACTCACACCGTACAGACCAATTTTCAGCACACATATTGGATGGCTCTTTTTTGGATTGAATGAAGAGAGTTAAACAAAAAATGTTCTCTTCATTTATTAATTCAAGCTGTTCTAAACTTGTAAAGATTGTCTTTGATCTTTCTCGCTCTATCCTTGCCGTCATGGGTTGTTTGCAAATTGCTTCAGTGCAAAAGACCTGAAATAAAAAAGCGCCCTTCCTTAAAAAAAAGTGTCTCACACTGCTCCGGGGGGTGAACAAATGCCTTTCTGTAGCGAATCAATGGCATTTTTGGAAGAAAAAAATATCCATATTCAAAACGTCAAAATCACTTGAATCTACTGTAGCTTGCGCTCACGGTTGTAAACGGAAGCAGTTCCAGAGGAATTACGTATGAGGTCAGCTTTACAAATTAATTGTATCATAGTTGGCCTAGCTGTTGTGTATTGGCCCCAGAGCCAGTGATATGCAGCGTATATTTAATTCTTCAAATAGCCTGTGAAAATGTAAACATAAATTATGTTAAACTTGGTGCAATACTAAAAATCTCCTATTGTGTTTAAAAGAATAGTTCACCCAAAAAATGAACATTTGGTTGTTAATTTACATCCCTTGGGCCATACAAGGTTCTTTTGCTGAAAGAAAGAAAACCATGTCAATTGGAAGATGAATCAATTATCATTTTCAAACCTTTTAGGTCAAAAGTTAGCCAAGTTAGCTACATACTCTTGAAAGAATGTCCAAATATAGTAGCCTACTACATAAAAGCAGTCGCGTACCACCTTCACTGTGTGTGGCTTTTTATCAAGGCTGACGTTTGTGTGAGTAGGATTCAGCTTTGCTCAAAGAGGCTGTTGACTGGGAGGAGAGTGTTGTTTTGCACAGCCGGCTGACGCAGGGTGCCTGCAGACACTGCTGGCGCTCAACCAGGTATGGATTACACACACAAGAGCAAAATGAGAGAGAAAGCAGAGAGAGAGAAATATTGAGAGACACAGAGAGCGAGGCCTAGATTGACTGTGTGTAGCGATAATGAGTAAGAGAGAGAGGTTTGCACCTGTGAACCGCACCTGCTTTTTTTGGCAGGACTGGGCAGACAGAGAGAAATGTGTTAGCAGTTTGGCTAAAAATAAATTGGCTACCCAGTTTCAGAGTCTGGCCTTAAGTATTCATTTCACTGCTGTTTCATCTGCAAGCACAGATCATAGGCATCTCTTTCAAGACCTCTGTTTGCCATCTGCAGATCACAGTTTTGTCCTTTCCTAAATAATAGTGTTTGCAGTTATGGTATTAATATGATTTCGTTGTCTTAGAACATATGGTAACAGTCTGTATAAATATTACATCAAAAATGGAAAACTAAGTTATTTGCTCCTCCACACATTGACATTTCAAAGTTTTGACTGCAAAAAACCAAAAAGTTATAAAACATATAAAACACCAGAAATACACTATAAATGTAGTCCATATGACCCATGCTCCTGAATTCAGGTTTTGTGTGATCAATAGACCCAAATGTAGGTTATTTACTGATGATCTGCACCTTCACCAAAGCTCTGAAGTGGACTACAGAAGTCATATGGGAAGTCTGCAAAAATATCAATTCTATTTGGCAGCATTGCTGTAAAATTCCATTTGATTAGAGCATATTTAATTAAAGAGCTGCAGTAAATTGGGGATAAATCAACTAACAATGAATCTTGAATGAAATCGTTTGATCTTATAAAACCTGTATGATCAATGCACATGCACATCAAATATGGTTCAACAGAAGCAACTGTAAGCACTAGACGTGCAAGAACAAACCTCACTGGCTCTTGCAAAAGCTTCCGTTCACCTGCTCTATGTATGTGCACTGATCAATGTTTATATGTGAATAAAAGTTCTAAATTAATCTGTTCATTGTATAAAGCAATCATGTCTCGTCAAAAGGCTCATATGGATTATATTCACAATATTTATGAACTTTTTCTAACGTCCACGTTTTGATGGAATTTGGTGGTAGAGGTAGACTGTCAGTGGAGGGACGTACATATCTCAGATTTCATAAACACATTATCTTCTTATGGATTTGGAACGACATGAGGATGAGATTTATGACAATTTTTTTTTTCACTTTTACAGTAGGTGAACTGTCCTTTTAAATTTCAGTCTGATCACCATACAAAGCTATCTTTTGGGCTTTAGAAGACTCTTAATATAGAATGCCATTACAGTATATGGACCTTTGGCTACATGAATATTTTTCAAAACTTATCTTTTTGTGGTAGAAAATAGCATTTCAGGTTTGGAACAACATGAGAGTAATTGGCAGGAATTGGTCACACTTTATTTTATGGTCCAATTTCTCCCTTGTAACCAAACTATTATTAACTACAACCTTTTGCCTCAGTAATGCTCCTAATTTGCTGCTTATTAATAGTTAGTAAGGTAGTGTTAAGTTTAGGTATTGGTTAGGATTGGGGATGAAGAATAAGGTGTTGCAGAATATGTACTTAATAAGTACTAATAAACAGCCAATATGTTAATAATAGTCATGTTAATGAGCAACTAGTTAATAGTGAGAATTGATCCCTATACTGAAGTGTTACCGCAGAATTTTACATTTTTGAGGTGTTTAATATTCTCATCCTGAAACACTACAGTAGTTTGCACTTGTCGTATTTAAGCATGTGGCTGTCTTGCCTGGGAAAGAGAGAAGAACTGGCCATTTTTTTTTCAGACCACAATTCTCTCAGCACAAGCTTCTTCAGAGAGATGGCTCCTCACACTGAAGAAAAGCCAGTTGTAAACATTGGAAATCACATGTGGCCAGATAAAGCCCAAAGTTTACCAAACCCAAATGTGGTGTGATGAGGTTACAGGAAGGCTGAAAGTGTGTGTGTGTGGTGTGTGTGTGTGTGTGTGTGTGTGGTGTGTGTGTGTGTGTGTGTGGTGTGTGTGTGTGTGGTGGGTGTGTGGGTGTGGGTGTGTGTGTGTGTGTGTGTGTGTGTGTGTGTGTGTGTGTGTGAGTGAGAAAAGAAGACAACTGGGCTCCAGGCAGAAGAAATGGGAATTAAAACATCAATGGCATGGAGTGTACAGTAAGATAACATAGAGAGACATATGAAATGAAACCTCACCCGTGTGTACATTTTGGGACTGATGTATGAAAGAGACTTGTTTATCATATAACTATATGGAATGCAAAAACTTTGAAGATCAATGTCTCGAAACTGCTCAGAATAAGATAGACACCCTATAATTCCAAGGTGATGATTTCCCCGCTGCCATTTCTTATCATCTCTCCATTATTGATTTGAGGTTAGACTTGTTTTGGAGTTAAATAATAATTAATAGTTTTTATGCGTTTCACCTCCTTTTGATACCTCTTTTGCCAAAGTGAGTGAATGTCTTTTGATTCCCTCCTTCCTGGCCTTATCTTTCCCTGAGCTTCCCACACTTTCCTTTCCATGGAAAAACTGAGGGCTCACAAACCTAGCTTGTGGTTTCCATGTTTTTTTTTTTTTTTTTATCATCCCCGAACGTCACACTGTCACACGTGTTTATTTTCCATTTTTGAAAGGAGCCCTTTATCATTATGAGCCAGCTGCATGTTGGGAAATTCAAACAGAGAGTTGTGGGAAAGCGGTGGAGTGCTTATCACACTCAAATAAAGCCTCAATAGCACAGCAGGAGAAGGGAAGAAAATGTACAAGTGAGACGAGGACATTAGCTCTGCGGGTGGACATTTCCGAAAATATTGTTTTTGTTGCAATTTCCACTCACTCAAGCATAATAAAAAATAAGTGATGGTCCTTCGGTTTGGCATACCACATTTGATTTGTTAATTGAAAGGTTGGTTTTAGAAACAGATGTGTTTAATACATTATTTTATTGATAAAAAATAATTCCCTCTTTATTTATGATTAGTAGATGTTATTTAAATATTCCATAATATTATCATAATATTATACATTATATTTATTTCAATTTAGATAGTATTTTATTTTATTTTATTATTTTTATTTTTGCATTTAACATTGTTATCCCCTGTTGCCTAAAGCCTATAATACTAATAAAATATTTATTGTGCAGAAGTTTAAATAATAATAAACAAATAATTTGTATAATTAATTTGGATGTAACTTACATAATATTATAGTGTTAAAGATATTTTCATTATATTCATAATTATTCAAGAATATATATTTATTTTAATTAATATATTTTATATTTACAATAATGTATTATTAATACATTTAATATAATATTTAATAATATTCTCGTATATTATATATTAGCTACATTATCCTGTCACAACAGACCTGTGATCCTTCTTTGAGTCACAGTTGTTTGTCACATTGAAAACTGTCATAGAGCATCAAAGCATCACATGGACAATAGATTCAGGTTTCATGCTGTTAGGTTCAAAACTTCAACCGTGTCTGTCAATGAGACCATGTGATTTGAATCTGTGTTTGCGATGACTCCCTTGCCTCTGATCTCATGTTATGTCTGATCATCTGTGCTGTGAGCTCCTCTTTCTTTGAAGTTGAGCCAGGTTTGGACATTAACATAAGTGTTGTTGTGATCTAACACTGACTTAACAAAAGCTTCTCTCCTGTCACTCCAGACAGGAAGTGTTTACATCTTCAGGCTAGCATGCTAGTTCCCAGATTTATGCCTGAGATAGATTACCCATGGACTGTCAGTAGTCTCTTCACTGATGTCTGATGCATATCATAAACAAAACTGACAGGCACCATCCAAAAATATTGTATTTATAAGATACTGGTATAACACAACAGGTACTGGTTCATTAAATCATTAAAAAATAAATAAATATTAAATCATTAAAAAATAAATAAATAAAAATAACACACAACACAATATAGCACAACACAAATACAACTGATATCCTAATTATGTCCCTGCAATGACTGCTTTAAAAAAAAAAATCAACTAGATCTTTTTGGAGCACATGAAGAATATCATGAGGATGATCATGTCTGAATGTCAGTCTCGCTGTCTTTGCATGCGTCTGTTGTGCCGTCTGTCTAGCCATTTAGCTGAGGGATCATCTCAATTAAATCAAAGAGCACACACATTTTCACAAATCAAATCAGTCAATAGAGCTAAAAGAATCATAGGAAGCATAACCTTGATGTTGGCTCTGCATAACTATGTTTGTACGTGTGTGTTCTCAGTCCAAGGCTGCTGCTATTTCTGTAGGTCTTGTCTAATCAGATAACAACCAATTTTCTACACTTCTTGTCATGAACATGCAATAAGCCCTTTAATAAGCCTAATCTACTGTATGACACATACTGTAAATGACATACATCGCTAATATTATTACAACCGTGATTTCTTGCAAAAATTGGAAAGCCTATTTGATAAGGCACTTTGAAGGTTTGTATGTCTTGTGTGTCTGTGCTGAAGGACACCGTATTGTGTGTTTACGTGCTTCATTGACAAGACTTTATGGCATCTGGACACTCGTTTATGAGAGAATAAAAGTCTGTTTGAGTCATACTTTCTCCTTTATATCTTAGAAATAGAGTATTTTTAGAACATATTTCCATCCCTGAGAACTGATGGTCATTCAGATCAACAACATTGTGATTTTATTGCTTTGGAATTGGAGCGAGTATTTGCTGCGTGGGTTAACTTTTTTTGTCTCCCAAATAACATCCACTTTTTATTGTGAGTGGTCATTATAGGAATAGGGTTGACACAATATCATAGGCATGCAGAAAAACAGATCTGTGCAGTCCTATATAAACAGTAAGGAACTCCAAACAAAGGGTCAAGTCTGCAGTGAAGATAATTGTGTAATACAGTGGAAGACATGATTAATTGCTGTGGTAAATCGCAGTTGCTGAACTTAAATGATATTTTACTTAGAATATCCCTTTAATAGTGGTAAATGTAATTCTGTGGTTCACTGGTGTTTATTGAAGCATGTGGCACTTTACTATGTACAATGGTGTATAGTACTGCATTGCTGGAAAGTGGATTTGTGGTATATGGGTTTAGATTTATGCATGTGGATGTGTTTGAGAAAACCCCCTCACAGCACGTTAGCTGTGAATACTACTCTTCTGGAGTCAGGCCAGAGCGCTGTGTGCTCCTCCTTGTGAACGGAAACAGCTTTCAAGGCCTTTCATTATTCCAGCAGTTTCCGCCGGATATCCAATGTGAGGAGAGGGGGAGGGAGGACGGAATGGAAATCTCCTGCAATCATGTGCTCGTTACAGTCCTTTTTTAATATATTACATGAGTGGTTTGTAACCTCATAGATGAAGGGAAATCAAATGACTTCAAATGTCTCATTTTTAGGCTTGAAGGACACAAGCAGTCAATCCGAATTAGTCCAATCCAGTCACAGATTCCAAATGAAACCCAAACTCTTATTTATTGCAGATCGATTTATTGCAGTTCTCTATCATCATTTGATAACTTATTGTCATCATGATCAATAGAAAATACACACAAACATCTTTTTTTTGTTGTTGTTGATAAAATCCACCCTATTATTAGCAGACGCTAATAGTGCAACAGCAAGCAAATTGTTCTGAGATTTGTGAATAAGATGCTATGTATAATGAGTCTAATTTACATACAAAGAAGTGTTCATACTTAATACAATGACTTAATTTAATTTTTTACATCTCAGCGCTTTTTCAATGCATTTAGCTCCTGTTCAACTGAAATGTGGGTGGTTAGTGCATAATATGCGGGTTTATGTGCTGAAACATTGCACACAAAAGTGAGCTATTTAGTCAGTTCGTCCCTAAAGGGATGGTTCATCTAAAAATTAAATTTTTTTCATCATTTACTCACCCTCAATATCATTCCAAACCTGTATAATTTGAATTTCTTCTGTGGAACACAAAACAAGATACTTTGAAGAATGTTGGTTTTGGTGGCCACTCACTTCCATTATATGGACCAAAACACATTTCTTATCTTCATTCCCACAAATCAAAGACAGACGTACAAATTTGGAATGACATAAAGGTGAGTAAATGATGACAGAATTTTAGTTTTTGGCTTAATTTTCCTTTTAATGTCACTGCATGGTTGCAAGGATTTAGGAACATACGCCAGTGTTGTTGTGGAGTTGGCTCTGTGTGTGCACTGATAGCGATCGGAGGGAGGAAGACTTTTATTAGTTGTGCATGAGCAAACTACACACATGGTCTCGCTCTTTCTGTTTATCATTCACTTAGTGCCACTTCCTCTCTTTGAGCCAGGCTTTCTCTCTGTGCCTCGCTCTCTTCTGCTGTCTCCTGTTTATTCTCTCTCTCGGCCTTCTCATATCTCGTGTCAAACCCTGGGCACAGGAAGGAAGTTATTAGTTCAGTGAATGAAAAAGTGAAAAGAGTTGACAGGAAAAGAGTATGTACATTTTGTGTGTATTTGTGTGTGTGTGTGTGTGTGTGTGTGTGTGTGTGTGTGTGTGTGTGTGTGTGTGTGTGTGTGTATGCTGGCTGACACTTGACAGGAAGCACTGGAAACTCTAGGTCAGTTAATAGGAAGTCAGCAGTGTCCTAATTGATGGCAGTGCAGAGAATAAATGGAAAAGATGGAAATATTTATCCCGAAGTGGGTTATAACTATACAGATCCAAATTTTGACCACCATTACAGTGAAGACACAACATTTGTTAAAAATTAATGAATTAATGAATCAATTCATTCATTCATTCATTCATTCACTTTCTTTCTTTCTTTCTCTTTCTTTCTTTCTTTCTTTCTTTCTTTCTTTCTTTAGAAGTGATTTATTTAATTAGTTTGTTTTGAATAAGGCAATATTATGATTAAAGGGATAGTTCACCCAAAAATGAAATTTTGATGTTTATCTGCTTACCCCCAGGCCATCCAAGATGTTGGTGACTTTGTTTCTTCAGTAGAACACAAACCAAGATTAAAGTGTGTACATGTCTATACTGCACTTCAATAATGCGAAAATTAAAAATAGGAATATGCCACTTGTCTTAATTCAGTTTGTGTTTACTTCGAGTATGACTTTAGCCGGATTAAGGTAATCAAAAATATCTGTTTACATGGTAGATGAGTTTAGTCTTAATCGTGTTAACAGATTATTGTTGTCCATGTAAACGTACTCAGTGACACCAAAATCCAACCCAAACACATTAAGCTTAATTAAATGACCGTTTATGGGCATGTCATTGAATAACTAGAAAGAGTTATCTTTCCCTCCATCTATGTTGGCTTCCTGATATTGTTTCCTTCGATCCCTGGTGTAATCAAAAGGTTAACTGTTATTATCTGTTGACGGTGCTTCTTTGACCCAAATACTGCTCTGTTCAGATTAACAAGAGTGATGGCAGCAGTGAGGGAAACTGAAAAACACAGAAGCATCAAGTCATTTTTCATAGAATGATTTATCATTTACCTGGGGATGGACACTGTCAAGGTAGCCCAAGATGCTGGGATAAAACAAAATGTAAGTCATTATTCATTAAAATATTTTGAAATCATAGCTCTCAAACACCATTTGAACTTCTGCATAATCAAAGTGGAAGATCGGGAGAACCACTGACAAGAATATAAACTCGATGTTTGGGTCTACCCTTACCAAAAAGTTGTATACTTCAAGTTTATTTTATTAAGTATACTTAAGTAAAGTTCAAGTATATTTTTAAGTATACTTTATGTAGCAAGTATACAAATATCAGTGTTCTAGTAGTGTACCTGTAAGTGTACTGTTTCAATACACCTTGGGACTAAATTGGCCCACTTTCTAGTATATAAAAGTATACTTTAAGTATAACAGTAGCAAACTTTGAGTACACGACTAGTTTACCTCTATGTTTGTAGTTTGTACTGCAATTATACTAAAAGTGAACGTATAGGTATACTGATAGTTTACTAATTAAATACTTTACTTTTGTACACTTTGAAGTATAGTCTCAGTAAACTACTAGTTTAATAGTTTTATACTGCAAGTTTTCAAAAAATCACCAAGTTTTATACTATTTAGGTTTTAATTTGTATATATTTTGTTATATGAATATCTGAACATACAAAACATCCAAAGAAAGAACAGGGTATCTGCTTGTAAACAAAACATTTTATTCTGGCGTCATGCATGCTTTTTTAAAACACTTTAATGTGAGTGTTTCATAAAAAATAAAGAAATGCAGTTTTGAACAAAAAGCTGAAAAAGACTATGAATCGGGATCAGAATGATAATCAAAACGTAGATGGAGTCGATCAACACCCCAAAGCTTGACTGTAAATTATTACCTCTTCATCGGTTTACATTTTCTTCCATAACGTTACAGTTTTGATGCTGTTTCATGTCAGATGATCGTGTTAGATTACATGTGTTAGTATCTGTCATTTCTTTTTCTTCTTCATCACTTGGTTTTTTTTGGAAATTCTGTACAAAAGATGTGTATTAGTGCCCTCTCTATCGTATAACAATGAAAACACGGATTCTAGGAGCACAAGTATAGCTCAAAATATATTTAGGCTTTTTGTAAAGTATAAGTCAAGTTTACTTAATGTCATTTTAAGTATATTTCTGAGGAGTACATAAAGCCCATTTCTCGAGAAGACATAAAAAAGTAAACTAAAAGCATACTTTCCTATTTTTAGTTTAAAAGAGGTATACTAATAGCACACTTGAATAAACTTCTTTTCCGTAAGGGTATATAATTATAGTCCACGATTCACAAAGGAGGGGGACTAGAAGGAGGGACAATAACAAACATTTTGACAAACAAACAAACAAATGAATAACAAACAAATTACATATGTTATGTGGTTTATAGAAAGACCAGAATGTGTGTACTTGAACGAAAACCAAAATTGACTGGAGCACATGATGAATTTATACAAATGCAAATCATTTTTTCTTGCTTTTATCATGGTCTTGTCATGGTTCTGTGGTTTTTAAGAACACGATGGAGTATTATTAAAAAAAAGTGTTTTTTTATTAAATCCACAGGAAAATAAATACAAGGAATCCAGAAGCGGGGGTAACACAAACACAATTGAATCAAACAATAACCGGCAAAAGGACGGTGTGAACAGGAAACAGGGAGTATAAATACAAATGCAATGGGGGGGTGCAAGAGAGGGCCTAAAGACTTAATTAATTGAACACAGGTGAACAGAATAACGTAATCAGGACAACTAGGGAAACTAGGTCAATGGAACTAAACAAAAAAGGAGAACAGGAACAGAAAGACACACAACTACTAGGTTAATTGTGATAATAAATAAAGGAGTAATGGAACAGAAAGACACACAACCAAAAGTCCATTACTGTGACAGTTGTTTCATCCTTCCTCATAAGACAGTGACAAGTTTGGACTGCTTCTAAAATATTTTGCTCTTTTCCCACCATACTCTTTGTACCTGTATCTGCAACAACAAGCCATATTAGCTTATTTTTTTATGTATATATATATAATATATCTTATATTATATATATATATATATATATATATATATTATATCTTATACATCATCCTCAGCTTCACATAATGTAAATCTGAAATTCATATTCTGCACTGTGTTTTTTTCCCTGTTGCATGTTTTTCCTCCTTTGTCTGTTTTTGTCTCTCTTTGGGTATTTCTTTAAACCACACACTGTGATGCTTACACTCTGAGCTGTACCTCATTCCTCAGATAAGCACTGGATTAGACTCTGTGCGTGCGTGCGTGTGGGTGTGTGTGTGTGGGTGTGGGTGTGTGAGGGAGGGAGCCATTAAGTGTGTTATGTGAACAGAAATGTATGTGTATGTCAAAAACTTAAAGTCTTGAGGCCCCACATGTACGTTTGCGAGTAATGACACAATTTTCATTTAATTATTTTTTTTTTCTTTAAATCATTGCTTCCGACTAAAATAAGTCCTCTATCCATAACATTGCTTTCTCCAGCAAACAACAACAACAATAATAATAATAATAATAATAATAATAATAATAATAATAATAAAAGTCTTAGTTAATGGACTGGAGTTGAGTGGCTTACTTGTGGGTTATTGTGATTGTAAAGTGATATAAAGCAAAATTTCCAATCAAATCTGTTCTGATGATGAAACAAAACCATCTTGTAAACTTTCAGCAAAGTTTTACTTTTGGTCGAACTATTTCTTTAATGTGAACTGAGGTGTGTAAATACAGCAGTCTTTCTCGGCTGGCCGCTTGTGATTGGATCACCTGAGACAGATGTTGTAAACCGGGCCAAGATGTTTTGAATGCTGTTTTTCTCTCTACAGGAATGCTGTCAGGAATGTGTTTGTTTTTCACTAGTGCTACAAAATAGAGGGAGGAAGATAAAACACTTCAACATATGAAATAATGTGAGCCAAGTCTGAGGCTGGGTTAATAACCCGTTTCATCATACATTCGTGTTGAGCTTTCCTGTCTGCTTTTCATTAAGCTTGTTTTCAGGCCAGATGTTAAGCAACTATCCTGTTCTCGCTCTCTCTCCCTCCTTTTCTTATGCTGCAGTGCTGATATGGAGTCTTTTTCTTCTCTTTTCTAAGGAAATCCCTGGGTTCAGCTGAGTTCAAAGCCAGTACTCAATGGACTTAAATTGAGGTTAGATTCAGCTGTGGTTAACTGTCGAAAGGTCCGGGTTGATTTGATTAGCGGTTCTCGGTATTTGTCTTATTCAGCCATATGACACCTCAGCTCACAAGCGATTAGCCTAAATGAGGACTGACACATGACAGCAGAACGTCACAGGTTAATTCTTGTTCTTTGATTTAGGTGTTTAGTTTTGCACAAGAACTCTCTTGTTCAAATTAATCTGGCATGAATCTCTTGAGTGTTTTTTGTAATGGGGCTGGTCACCCAAGGTCCCTTAATATCGTCTTGCTGGACTGAGCTAATACAAAAATTATTGAGACCACTTCAGACATGATATAATTTTTGTGATATATACTTTGTATATATATATATATATAATATATATATATATATCTATATATATATATTATACGTATATATATATATATATATATAAAATTTTATTCTGCTATGATGCATTAAATTGATTAAAAAAGGTGATCATAAATACATTTAAAATGTTACAAAATAGTTAAATATATGCTGTTCTTTTCACAGGAATAAATGACATCTTAATTTTATTTAAAATTTTAATAGTATTTCTTATTACTATTTTTAGTTTATTTTTATTTTATTCCTGATCAAATAAATGCATCATTGGTAAGAATAAGAGATTAAGAGACATAACTTAAAAAAAAAGAATGAAATGAAACCAGCTTAAATAACAAGAGTACATGTAAGAATTTGACACACGTTATAATTTTTTAAACAATTGTTTTTTTTTTGGGTTATTTTTTTGTTTTTTTATTATTATTATTATTATTATTATTATTATTATTATTATTATTATTATTATTATTATTATTATTATTATTATTATTGTGGCCTAAGGGACTAAGAACTTGAGTGTTGCACTGACAAACCTGGTTCTGGATTGTGAGTAATATTTACTTGTGTCATGATATCCATAATACCTTGCTGTGTTGATATTTGTTCCACCTTTGAACATTCCTCATTATGAGTACCACCCAAAAAATGATTGTGGGAAGTACAGATGCATATATCAGCAACCTAGGTAGAAATACAGTGATCCAGCTCATCATTTTTCTACTAACACATAACAAATACCAAATCACCCAGGACCATTAGTTAAAAGGGCCATCCCTCAGCCAAGGACCTCAGAGAGAGTCATTTGTCCTTGCAAGGAAAGGCCGAGTGAGGGATGGGGGCCAGCAGCCTGCCTCTTTTGTCTGCCTGCTCACACAGAGGACATCCCAGATGTATGAGCGGTGAGCTGAGGGGGGATGGGACGGAGAGAGGGATATAAAGAGAAGATAGGGAAAAGACAGTTAGAGGGGCCGCTATTCATCTGATCCCTCATTTTGTCACCCTCTCATGCTCCTAGATGGAGTGGTGTTGTGTGTGGCTCATCAATCCCTGCTCTTCTGTTTGATATTCAGTGTGCCATTTACTCAGAATGGTGAGTGATGTTGCTGAACATATTAGGTTAAAGGAGCAAATGGCTCTGGTTTGGGATGCTAGTAAGGTGTGTATTGAAATAGGCACTGCCTGTGGTATTTTTCAGTTGTGTGCTCTGTTACCTGTCAAAAGGCTCAACAGCAGAATTTTAGCTGCACTAGAAATAACCGTATGTTTTTTTCTTTCATGCACTATTAATTATTATTATTATTATTATTATTATTATTATTATTATTATTATTGGTTATACGAACGTTAGGGGAACATTCCATTTTATCATTTTGCAAACATTATGGGACCATTACTTTTGAATGTTCTCTGAATGTTCTAAAACAAGTAACATTTAATTAAAAAACTAAAACGTTTTTTTTTTTTTTTTTTTTCTTTTAAATACAAATCCATATTAAACAACATTTAAATAAAGTTTTTGCATGTGCTTATGTTCTGGGAACATAAGTAAATTTGAATGAACCATTCTATTGAAATGTTGCCGGAAAGAAGAACATCACCAGAACATTAGCCAATATTCTAAGAATATTAACTGTTAGCTGAGCTACTTAATAAATACTCATATATTGTATAGTGCATATTATATATTCTATAAATAATGTTTTCAAACATTGTTATCACATGAACTTCTGTTTGTCTATTCCATGTAACAGGAAATTTGCATACAGTACTGTGCACAGTGGACATACTACATTCTGCAGAAATAGAAAGATTGCATGGCAGTGTGTGCTATTCTAACCATGTGCCTGTGTTTACAGAAAAAAGAAAGAAAAAATCCCCAATGCCCCATTAGCCAAGATAAAAGCCAAACAAATGCTCTTAAACACTCAGAACTAGTTACATGATAGCAAGTTTAGTATTCAGATACAGAAAGGCTAGAATAAATATTTGAGGAAAGGGTGCTTCCGGCCCCGCGGCCCTGCCTGTTTGAAGAACAATATTAGCTGTGTTTGTTTAGCCTAGAAGTCTAGATCCCAGCAAGAGGGAGGAGAGCTAACACATGTGCATCACTGAATGAAACGAATAGTCTGATCGATGACGTTTATTGTTGACATATCCTGAAAGATAGATATCGATGGTTGTTTCATTTGCAGTCATTTGTTTTCATTTCAATTATGTGAACCAGCATCCGTAGGGAGACCTTCTTTTGTGTGGCTATAGGCTGATGAGCAGTGCTGCTCCTAATTATTTATTTGTCCCCTCCCCCCAGCACAGCGATTCAACCTCATCGCACACCCATCCCCCTCTTAAGGGGCAGCTTGAAGCTCCACACACGTGAATGTGTTTGTCTACATGCCTGCTGTTTTGTCTGGCTGTCTGTCTTTCTGTGTGTGTGGGTGTGTGTGTGTGTGTGTGTGTGTGTGTGTGTGTGTGTGTGTGTGTGTGTTTGTCTCTTTTGTGTCTTTGCAACCAACAAGAAAATGAGGGGAAACAAGCTAAAGACGGTGAAAATTATGAGACGGGTATTGAAATATACCACTGATTCTCCAGAAACGAAAAAAAAAAAAAAAACACATCCCCAGCTTTACCTTATATATCCATTTTTGAAATTAAATCAGAATAGGGTGTTTCCTTTCACAATGTCATTTCTGTTTATGTGATCAAAATGCTAAAACCAACCTGTACTCAGACCTTAATACTTCATATACATTCAAATATTAAACCTAAGAAAAATGGCTATGTATCTTTTAAAATATTCATTTATGTCCTGAAAGATTACTTTTATGTTCACACAGAGGGTTTTGTTTTTAAAAAATATACCCTTTTATGAGGTTACTTTTTTTGTCAAACACGTCAGCAATCTTTTGAAAACATTCTTAAAATATAACAATATTCCAGTCAGTCTTCACCCTGACGGGTCTTTCCAAATTTTACCCCTGAGAGATTTCAACAAGATCAAAGGCTCTGGCACCAGCCAATATTTGTTTGTTATTACCTTTAAGTAATAATGCCCTCAAGCCCGAGCAAATTGGTTTTTGGAGATTGTTTGGGATTTTTTAAAAGTTTTTTGTTGGTTGTTGTTTGGGTGTTGTGTTGTCTGTTTTTTCTCATTAATTCCCCTAAATGTGTACCCACAACTAGTCAAACATGTTCTATAAGGCAATTTAACCTAGATCAATATTGCCTGACATAAGGTGTCCCAGCCATGCTATTGCGGAATTAGAGGAAAGTATTGGTTCTCTATTTGCTGTACTTTTGTTTGCATTTTTTTTTGTTCATTGTTTTTGCGTCATTAGTGTTAATATCTTCATTTTTTTTTCACATTGTTGATTGTCACCTATTCGATGTGTGTGTCCAAGTGTTCTATGTATCTTCAAAAACTTTGACTGCAATAGACAAGGAAAACATTTTTATAATCAAAGTGAAATATGCAAGAATGTTGTCAGCAATGAAGGAATAATGGATACCTCTGAACCAATATTTAACAATCCAAACAACACAACAAAAAAAAACTTTTTTTTTTTTTTTTGTTTTAGGTCTGTTTGCCATGTTTGGGGGTCCCAAGCAAATCACTGATATTCACACAAACGTAATACAAAGACCAAGGATTTTCATCATGGTGTGTAGAGATGTGGGTCCAGCTCTGCGTGGCAGGGTCCGATCTTCATAACTCAGCCATTGTGCCACCCCATCCACACAAACACACATAACCCCATTAACACCATGAAAGAAGTGTTTGAGCTTTATTGTTTCTGTGTAAAATATGGCAAGATTCGGTGCTTATCAGAGATTGATTGTGTGCGCACAATGAACCGATTCTCAACTCAAATGTCCATGACTTAGAGAGCATAACAGCACGCACTCTGTAAATGTCCTCGGTTACGTACACGTGCCCCTCCGTTCCCTGAACGGAGGGAACGGAGGGACGCCAGTCGGTCGGTGACCCGTGATCGAAAAGTGGGATGATGGCGAATTCGGATAGACCAATCTACTACTTCGGAGTGTAAACTAAACGAGACAATACCACATGATTGCATGCAATTTAATGAAAGGCTCGCACCCAGGTCTGAGGTGCCAGAGCACCAGATCCCTGTGCTCGCACAACTGATCCCGAGAGATTGTGCCTGTATCAGCCAATCGTCTAGATAGTTGAGAATGCGAACGCCCTGCTCTCTGAGGGGAACAAGAGCCACCTCCGCGACTTTCGTGAAGACACAGGGGGAGGCAGGGAACAAGCCAGAAGGGCAGGACCTTGTAACTGATAGTGCCCGTCCTTCGAACGCAACCCACACAGAAAAGGTCCTGGCGGTGCGGAACGGAATCGACACCGAAAGTACAGCGTCCTTCAGGTCGATCGCTGCAAACCAATCTCAGGGACGGAGACGCACCCAAGATGCGTTTTCTGCGTCAACATCTTTGAAACGGTAACCGAGCGAAGGTCCTAAGCAGTTGCAAACTCCGCAGATTCCAAGATCGGTCTCGTACCCCACCGCCTTTTCTTGGGTAACAATGAAGTCAGTGCTGTAAAACCCCGTCCTCATATCGGCTGAGGACCGCTCTAATTTCGCTCCTTCGCCAGTAGGACTGCGATCCTTCCCGCAGAAACAGTGGTATCGTACGCTTTCACTGTAGTGAAGCGGATACTGCTGAACTTGGTGTACGCCGGTCGAACTGAGTCGCATAGCCGAGGCTATGTCCGCGGAGCCTCGAGATGGGCTTGGTATGCTGACCAGCACGGCGCTTAAAAACTCATGACTACAACTAAGTGTTGGAACGCAGAAACTACTTCCGTGCCGAGCAGACCTTGTCATGCCCGTCCCTTCGAACGCAAACCACAGGAAAATGTCGGTCGGTGCGGAAGGATCGACACATGAAAGTCCGTTCCTTCAGGTCGATCCTCTGGGCGGCCAACCCATTCAGTGGACGGACGCACCCGAGAAGATGCGTTTTCTGCGTCAACATCTTGAACGGTAAACCGACGAAGGGCCCAGTTCAAAACTCGCAGATCCAAGATCCGGTCCGTAACCCACGCGCTTTCTTGGGTACAATGAAGTAAGGGCTGTAAAAACCCCGTCCGGGGGGGTCATATCGGATGTAGGGACCGGCTCTATCGCGTCCTTCGCCAGTAGGACTGCGATCTCTTTCCCCGCAGAACAGGGGTATCGGACGCTTTCACGTAGTGAAGCGGATACTGCTGAACTTGGGGGACGCCGGGCGAACTGAATCGCATAGCCGAGGCTGATGGGTCCCGCAGGAGCCAGCGAGATGGGCTGGGTAGGTGCTGACCAGGCGCTTAGAAACCGTACAAGTGGGACCAGGCGGAACCACAGCCGTACCCGCAGTGGGGCAGCGAGGTGGAACACAGGGACCCAACTCCGGCGGCTTGTCCCGCAGTGGGGCAGCGAGGTGGAACACATGGGGTGCAGAGCTCAGTCCCACGGGTTCCATGGGTTTGGCAGAGGGTGCGTGAGTATTAGGGCCTTTGTTGACGCTCTCGAACCACCCGCTGCTGCCATCTGGCGAAGGAGGAGGAGGAGTGAGGTACGCGTGTTTGGCCGGGTCCGCAACTCTCCATGCCCTCCTGGGACCCAGAGACAGAAAAAAAACGCTCTCTCGTCGAGACTTCCAGATTCTCCCCTGGCCCTCCTCCAGGGGAGGGAGAGGTGCTTTCACCTTCCCCCAGAAAGCGGCTAACTCTCTCTGGGCCACCCATCCCGGGGCCTCTTGCTCTTCCGCTCACCGCCAGGTTTGACGGGGGCCAGGACGGGTGGGGCGGCCTGACTACGCCCAGCTCTACGGCGCCACTTGCTGGAGGCTGCTGCGGATGCATTAAGGAACTGATCTTTGACGGCGTCCCTCATTTCAACCAGACTCAGCCAGAGATGGCGCTCCTGGACCACAAGCGGTGGGACATCGCACGACCCAGGAGACACGCGCGGTGACCTTTTGTCGCTCTGCAGAGCGCAAGGCCAGTGGTGGTTCTGAGTTCTTTCAGAACTTCTGGATCGTGACCACCCTCGTGCAGGTCCTTCAGTGCCTTGGCCTGGTGCACCTGCAGTAACGCCACAGCGTGTAAGGCAGAAGCAGCTTCCGCGCAAGCCATATAGGCACCGCCGGTTGAGGGAGGGAGGAGGAGCCCACCAGCCAGTTTCTGGCAGTAAAAGGTGCCATCCACAACCTGGTGAGCTCATCATGCACTTCCAGGAAGAAAGGCACCAGGGTGGGGCGCTGAGAACCAGCGCGCGCCACCTTGAGAAACCAATCATCCTGCCTCGAGGGCTCGGGACGCGGTGGAGATTTCCACTCGAGGCCGTACCCTCAGTCGGCAGCCCCGGGGAAAAGCATAGCGGTCATCTCCGGATCCAATTCAGGCTTTGCCACCCTCCCAGAGGGCGGCAGCTCAGCTGAATCTTCATCTGACAACTCTCCCTCCAATGCTGAGATCGACATCTGGTTGGGGGGGGAGGCCCACTGGATACCACTGGTACGCTCTTTGAAGAGGGCCCAGCGCGTTCCGTGGGTTACTCCTCTGGATCGGAGATGCAAGAGGAGTGATGGTCCCCAGAGGGTTGGTTCCCTGCGGGGTTTGCCACCACTGTAATCCTCAAACCGCCCGTGCCGCCGCCGGAAGTGGTTCTCGTCTGTCGGCCGCCAGAACGAGCCCCAGATAGCGGCAACGGGACTCCGCCCCCTTTTTTGAAGGACGCGGAGCCTGGTTCGCAGCTCCGAGATGGTCATCTTCTCGCAGAGAGAAGATGACTCATCCACGAAAGCTATCTCAGTGTGTTTGCCCAGACACGTGAGGCAGCGATCGTGACCATCACCCGTTGCCAGGTAACGACCGCACCCAGAAACGCACGGGTGAAACGGCATCCTTATAAGGACGATCTGTCGTCTTTACAAAGACGCACCCATGAAGCTCTTTTAGAGAAATTTGCTCGTTAGGAAATGCTCTTTTGGTGCTGAGGCGCACAGGGGAATTGGCCCGCTTGCAGCAAGACAGGGGTAGTGCAGCCTGAAGTGTGCAATCCACTGGACGCTGGAACGACCACCGCTGAAGCGCCGTCTCGCCAACACACGAAGCTTCCGAGAGCGTGCTGAACTCGTAGTTCACAGCAGACACAGCTGAGCAGAACGATACTAACGCTCGGCTCCGAAGCGAAAAGCTGGTATGCATTGCACCTGCTGCCTTATTATACTCACGCTGTGATCAGCGGCAGCTGGATGCAATAATTGCATGCCAATGTGCATTGGCTCGTTTAGTTTACACTCGAAGTAGATGTCTATCGAAGCGATATCCAATTTTCGTCGGTCACCGACGTGGCGTCGAGAGTGACCGACTGAAAGGGAACACCATGATAAGAGCTGGAAACAGGGCAGTAATATAACTGACTCCTCTATAAGAAAGAAAATCTATTTATTATATTAGTACATATCTTGCTTTAGATACATAATAAAGAGAAGAAATATTCCCATGCATGCACATATGGTCAGGAGAGTACACACACACACAAATGAATTGCTTCAGTTCACATCTGTCACTTGAGTCTTGTGTTTACCCACCCCACTATTAGATATTGCAAAACACTGAGAAAGAGAAAGAGAGAGAGAGAGAGAGAGAGAGATAAAGCAAAAGAAAATGAAAGAGACTTCCTCCTCGATGAAAGTTGCACAACTACCTTAAGAATGTAGTAAACAAGACAATTTCCTTAGTTTCATCAGGCCATTATCACTGAGATCACACAACAACATTAATCACATGCAAAGAGACAAACAACAAGTAATGTTTCAAGAACTTGTTATGGGAGTGTGTTGTTGATTAAAAAGGTATCGGACTGCAACCACACATTTACTGAGTCATGACCAAGCCTAAATGGAACCTATGGACTTTTTCCTCATTTTCTGCACTGGTTGTATGAAATCGGTGTGAATCGATTTAAAATCGCCACCTTGGAATCATAAGGTTCTATCTGCATTCTGAGAAGTTTTGAGATATTGAACTTCAAAGTTTTTACATTCCATCTAGCAAAAATGAAATGGAGAACAAGTATTTTTCATACATGAAAATGACAGAGACCTTAAATATATTCTAAATGTACAATATCAAAATCCTCTCAAATTTGTAAATGTGGATTTTTGGACAAGGTCAAATGCAGATGGAACCTTCTAATTCTAAAAAATAATTTTCTGCTTGGAATTATAAGGTACTATATTGCAAAACATTAACTGAAGCAATAATTTTCAAGAAACAGTTTACTTATAAGTATATAACTGCTAGTAAGAAAATAAAATTATCAATATAATAGTTCTATAATGTCTTATTGTTAATGTTCCAGTGTTCCACTGACACCAGCGGTGCCTACCCTTACGAAAAAGAAGTTTATTCAAGTGTGCTATTAGTATACTTCTTTTAAACTTAAAATAGGAAAGTATGCTTTTAGTTTACTTTTTATGTACTCCTCAGAAATATACTTAAAATGACATTTAAGTATACTTGACTTATACTTACAAAAAGTCTAAATATACTTGAACTTTACTTAAGTATACTTAATAAAATAAACTTTTCAGTATACTACTTTTTGGTAAGGGTACAGTTGTTGATCCCTGAACTAGAACCTTACAGGTAAAAAATTTAAATAAATATACACACAATGAATGACGGCTATCCATGCTTCCTGGGGAACTGTGTGGGCGCTGACTCTGTATGGACCTGCTTATTACTTGTAGTGTGACTACAATTCTGAGGTGTTGTTACAATGAAAAACATGTCAGAAAAAATGTCAGCTGAGATAAATCTGTACTTTTGTATAGGTTAGTGGTTCAACCTGATGTGATAATGACTTTTGTGGATGGGTGGATGTGGTTGTGGGTCATCCGTTGTTGTTTGCGTGTTGGTTTGGGCGTGTGAGAGAGGTCGGAGTCTGGACTTAGCCCCCTGGAAACAGCAAACATTCCCTCTTATCCCAGCCAGGCCTGGGAAAGAGCCACAGGCTTCAGCCAAGCGTAAACAAGCAGGGAAGAAGGAAGCAGCAAGCAGAAGAAGAGAGAGGCCACATTCCATGACTTGTCTGAGCATGGAGAAAGAAAGTGAGAGAGAGTTAGTGAGTGAGAATTGGTTAATTCCCACATATTTTCTAAAAGAGATTCCTGTAAGCTCCAAGAGAGTCAACATGTTTGTGAAACTGATGAGCCAGAGAATGCATGAGAAACACATGAGGTTGCAAGCTGACACAGAATTTCATCTGAATTTGTGACTCACAGACACACCCTTATCAGCCTGATTGATTTCAGAAGACTAGTGGGTTTTTGGGGATTTTTCTTTTTCTTTTTTCTTTTTTGGCCTCAACCATTTTATAGCCATCATTCCATGTTTGCTTTGTGGTTGTTTTCTGCAGCTGGCTGGCTTTATGTTTAGGAGAGAGTGGCATATTATCAGAGCTGTGTCACTACCAATCTAACAAACTCTACACAACATTTATAACATGACCATATATTTAGAAAGGTCCAATCATATACAGCTGCCGTTTTTTTTTTTTTTTTGTTGTTGTTGATGTTTTGTTTTTGTCTTTTTGGCTAAAGAATCACTTAAGTATTTTGCCAGCTTTTACAATTACAAGCAATATTAAAAAATCTTGAAACATTATAAAACTATACTAGTTTTTAGAGATAAAATAAAATTTGGAATTAAGATTGTACATTTGTTTTTATCATTTCAATTATTTATATCTAAAACATTCTTAGCCCTTGACATGACTAATGTTGCAGTAAGCTGTGTAACTGGGCTAAATCTTTTTATTCATTTGTTTTTTTTTGTGAAAAGTCATATTTCGATGATGTAGATACTAATTTCTCCTTGTCTAGAGGACCGTTTAAGGAGCATACTTTGTCACACACACAAGCACATGAAGTCATGTTGTTTATATGTTCAAACAGGTGAGCTGTGGGCAGGTCTTATCTAAACCCCGCCCCTCACTCCTGCTGCTGAGGTGGCTGTGGAGAGTTCTGGGAAAAACAACAAAGGCAATAGAGGAAAAAGAGAGGGGGGAGGGCGGACCATGAGCTCACCCCCTGAATGCTGGCCAAGTCGATAGTGAGTCATCCCAGGTGTGCTCAGGTGTTTGTGTTTGTCTGTTTTCAGTCTCATGAGCTCTTTGTACTTCTCATGCTGTCTTTGTCCACTGCATGTTTGCATGGAGCAACCCTATTACTCTGTCTGACCTATCAGCATCTGTTTGCCAGACATACAGAAAGAGTAAAGGAAAGAGTGAAAGAGGATGTCTTTGATAGTTCATCTCTCTGTCTGGCGAGTTTCTGCAGGTCAGATCTGGCCTGCATAGCAGCAGAAAGCAAAGGAGAGACAGAAAGAGTGAGAGAGGGAGGGTAGAAGAGGACGAATCCCTCCGCCGAGCCTGTCTTCACATCAGCAGCAGAAAAAAAAGAAAACAAAACCATATTCTTACGCAATGCTGAAAGTCCTGTGCTGCAGGCAAACAACATGAAACAGCTGAGAAACTCTTGCCGTCTCACCTCAGCCTCACCATTACATTCAGGAAAACACCAGCAGACTTGCTGAGCAAAGCATGCTATAACTTTCATGTGTCTCAGAGAAAAAGAAATGAAAATTAACGTCTCTGATATTTCAAACAAACACGCTGGATTGGTCCGTCACATAATGAAATTTCACAGGCAAAAAATAAATAAATAAATAAATAACAATTGTCTATCATCAATAGTGTAATGATTTGTCACTGTCTATCCAAGGGGTTTTCTGTTCATCATTCACTGTTATTCCACCGGTCAGTATTGTGACCATCAACATATTTACTCATTCTATGACCACACTCAACAAAACTGAATATATGTCAATTCATATATTACTAGACACCTTAAAGATAATGTGGACCAAAAATCTTTGTCATATCATGTATTAACATACCTTTCGTTTTGGAGCTTTGATGCAGCCGTCATCTACTCAAGGTGCAAACCAGAATTAAACTGCTCTGGTCATGTGACAGTTTGCACTAGCTATGTGACAGTGTACATATTTAATTGAGACCCTTCATTATTTCAATATTTGCAGGAAATGCACTAAGTAGAAAAAAGATTAAGTATAAATTCAGCAACACCAAAGCTCCAAAAGTATCAAATATTTATTTAAAAAACTTTCGCATAGCGTGTGACATTTCGAGCATGCAGCCTCTTCATCAGACAGTTTCTGACTTTATACTTAATTTTTTTCTACTGGTTTTTTAGTCGAGCACCCATTTGATATATATATATATATATATATATATATATATATATATATATATATATATATATATATATATATATATATATATATATATATATATATATATATATTATTTTAATTTTAATTTAATTAAATTATATGTATATTTAAATTAATTATACTAAACCATACATTTTTCCTGGACATGTCCTGGTCAGGATTTTTTAAATTCCATTAAATTCCTATTCCATATAGTATGCATATTTGGATTGCTTTGCGTTCTCTGTAGAGCCCACCTTCTTGTAGGCCATGATTGGTCTATTGTGTACAATTCTTCTACACCATTAGCTCTTCGAGCTCCTCCAGTCCCTCTAAGGTATAGTGTAGTATATATGGTCATTTATGGATTTTGTTTAACCGAATAATGTCTATCTAATATGTTGCACTTTTGCATGTTTCATACATGATTAGTGTAACCCTCAGATGGCTTGTACTCTCTCTCTCTCTCTCTCTCGCTCTCTCTCTCTCATTATTAAAGCTAATTACGCCCCTCAGTAGATTGCCATGCTTTAATATAACCTGCATAGGGATATAATATAATAACTAAAAATGACCTTAGATCAGCGCTGTTACTCTCATAAGTTTTATAGATTTGACCCCAGGACAGTCAGGAGCCCCTGTGGTGCTTTAAACAGCTTTGTAGTCCGGTGCTTTTCTCTTCCAGGGCAAAAAAATAAAAAATAAAATACAAAAACTGTGACTTTATCACTTTGGGAGAGATAAACTCTCTCTTTCTCTATTTGCCATCTGATGTTTTGCTGTCTTTGAATTTAAAGGTGTTATTTAAGTTGAATTTAAGTTGAAGATAAACATAAATGATAGATGCTTATGCTGTTACTATCACAAAAACTTATTAATTAAAAGATTTCTCACAGCACCTCTATCCAGCCTCACTTTTAAAACAGTTATGTCTCTCACTTAAGAGCACAATGAAAATAATAATTTACCACAATACTACAGTGTATTACTCTGTAATGTGTGTAAACTTTTAAATCTTAAACTAGTGATTTAAATGTTTTGTGTAATATATCCAAAAATAAATTTGACAGAGTGCTGCAGTACCTTTCTCCGTCATCAAGCCTGAGCATCCAGTCTCCCATCTACAGGATGATTTCAATCATCCATTAACTTTTATTAGTTAATAAGATCAATTAGCGTGCTTAATTGGTCCTACTGAGCTGTTTGTGGCTGATGAGGGCTGTGATGGATGATGGGATTGTCAGCAAATTGAGGAAAGCTGTTTCTCTCTGGGACTTTCTTCCTGCTCTCATTCACGCCTCTTGGGTCTTTCCTGGTGTCAATCATATACACACACAGTATATCAGAAAAACAAGTCTGACTCGCCCAGTTGAGGCTTGGCTGACAGTTCCCAGAAGTTCTGAGGCAGACATTTGTGGGAAAATGCCAGCATTCACATAAGTGGACAGGGCTTTAAATGAGACATGAGTCAAAAGGACTAATCAAAGCTTGCTCGATTATGCATAAATCGTTCTAATTGGTTGAGACATAATGACCGAACATATCAGTGAGTCTTGACACAGAAATCTGGCCGGTTTCAGCTCAGCGGGATCCCAGGAATCCCTGCATCTGCTGAGGCAGGCCAGAGGGAAGGATCCCAGACCTGTTTTTTTTTATTCTTTGTTGCCCGGCCCAAACCCCCCACACTGTTGGCACTTAATTACCATTTTAATTAGCAGGGGCTTGAGAATTAATAATCCTTCATCATATGACTTTGAGCATTAAATTTCATAATCCTTTTAGTCTGTTATGTATTTGGGGTCAGGCAGTAGATCAGACTGCAGCCATTATGAGTGTCTTCATGAACTATTTGTTTAGTCTGCGTTAAATTAACTGCACAGACTCCTTGAAAGTTACATCACTTAAGTTGAATGTATTCAGAGTGTCTGTTGCTCAGATGACGAATGAAGACATCTGCTGTCTGGCAGAGCCAGGTTGTTCTCAGGAAATCACACAAGTAGTGTCATTTGTAAGCTATGAAACAGACATGAGCAGAGATGCAGGGTTTCTTAAATAATGTTACTTTTTTATTGCATGTGGCTATTCGGAATCAATACAGTTTCTAAAGCAATGCTAATTACACTAAGTTTAAATTATCATTTCTAAGTAGCATCACAATGCAAATAATATGAAGTATATACAATGGAAGACACAGGAAAAAAAAAAAAAACGCTCAGGCATTGAAATAATCAAGCTTTCCATACTGAGAAACAGCATTCACATAAGAACACTGCTGAAATTACTGTTAGGATTCAACAGCAACAAAAGAACAAAAGGAAAAAAAAAACACTTTTCCATTTAAAGTTGGCAGAAAAAAAAAAAAAATTCTAAAGGTTTTAAATATATTAACATAGTATTTATACATTTGGTTCATTTCTGTAAACTAATCTTTAAAAAATGTAAATATTGCATATGCCGTTTGTGAATTTGTACCTATTTTTGTAATATCAAGTATCATTCAATGAATTTTATTTTATTTATTTTTTTCTGTATCATAGCATTATCAAATATCCTTGAAGTGGCATTTATCGTACAGTGTACATACTTTTACAAACATACTGAAGTATTAGAAAAGAAAAGCGCCAGGCCAAAGTTCAGGCTTTGGCAAGTACCTTCGTTAGTGCTTTAGTTGTTTGGGGGAAATTATATCAAACACGAACCATATACAGACATAAGTTATCATATTATCATACTTAAAAACATCAGTTGCAATCTCTTTATACATTATGTACAGCTTTCTAGGCAAACGTTTTCATATACTGAAGTCAAGTTGTGTGTGTTGTACTTTGTTTGGCTTGCTTGCGTCGATCTGAATGACTCTGCCTCGGTATCAGTCTGTTTGTGGATGTTTAGGCCGTGCGTTTGGTCTCCTGCGGAGATCTCCAGAATACTCTACATTCAAAAGTGTCTTGTGTTACAATCTAAGGAGTTTGTAAGTGCAAGACAAAGCATTGGTTCTGACGAGTCTATCCCTGTCTGACGGTAGGGAGCAGCATTAATGGTGTCAGGCCTTCTGAGACGTCCCTGAATCTATCACTCTCTCGAACGGTGAGCCGACGGGTGCTGATGTAAGGTCAAGGGAAGCCTGTGTGTTCAGAGCAGTGAGAGAGGGCAAGTCAGCAGAGGCTTCTGGGTTGTTAAGGTGTAAAGACAGTGATATAAAGTGTGCTAGCGTGCCTAGGCTTGGTGAGGTGCTCCTCTCTCTGACCTGAGGCGCACGACATCATTTATCTAGCGTACCGTAAGGGTTGTGTGTAAATCGCGTGTGGCTTCATTCCAAAACTGATAACTCTTCTGCTCTGGAAGCCTGCTTTGCATATGTGCGGGATGGCAGGCAGGCGGCCACCTGTCCTCAGATAAATATTATTATATTAAAATCATTTAAATATCTGTGTAGAATGCAAAATAGCATTAATAGATCTTTGACTGCAGGGCAAGACCTTCCTCTGCTGCAGTACAAGACATTCAGGTAACCATGGCAAACAGTTATCTTTGATACTCTTGTGAGTGTACGCAGGTCCTCCAGGAAACACTGTTTGACAGTACAGTCAGTAAGGCTTTGGATTGGTGTTGTTTTTTTTTTTTTTTATGAAAACATTCACTTGTAAAAATAAATTAATTTCTCAATATATATCTTTTTGTAAGTCATAACCTGGCTCGTTCTGAGGTAGGGTTTCCAAGTGACTGCTTTTTCCGATTTCCAATTGTTGAGTAAATTTCTGAAATGCCACCTCTGTGCAGTGTTGCAACCGCTTGTGCGCAAACACATGCACACACGCCGCCACACGGGTAAATAAATAAGCGACTTGTGTGTCAGGTGTATGTGTGCAGATTGGATGTTTGTCTTAGTGTGTTTTTTTTGGGGGGGTGGTGGGGGGATTGTTGAGGGACACTGGCCACTCAAAGTCCAGAGCTTGTAACAAAACCAGTGAAAAAGGTCCGTAACACACAAAAATTGAGGGAAGAGATTGTTGTGAGTAACAGATGGACAGGAAGTCCCGCCTCTGTGTCTATGAGTCATCGTCATGCCTCGCACTGGGGTCAAGTGTCCGTGTTGCCGTGACGACTGCCATTCGAATGGATTCGGGAGGTTAAAGATCAGCAGAGAGCTGAAGCAGCAGCAGCAGCAGCAACATGGTCCATCTGTCCACACGAGCGCCTCCTCTCCTCCTCTCCTCCTCTCGACGGAGAAAAGAGGTGAAGGAGCTTTAATGAGGAGACTGGCTCTGTTTAGTCTGCAAGAAATAAGAGAGAGAGAGAAAGAAGCACATTAATGCGATGTCTATAAATATCCAGACAGAGAAAGAAAACACAATGTTCCCTGAGATCAACACGATCACGCTGCTGTCACATAACACAACAGCCTTTTATGGGCATTCACTAATGTTTCTGCATTTTTCTGAAATACTATCATATTCCTCTGTGCCTTGTCTGGAAAATCTTCCCTTTTCACAGAGCGGTGTGTGTTTTTCCATGAGCATTCGTATGTGATTTATACATTAGGAATGAAGCCGGCTAGAGGGGATAAAAGGTTACATGCTCTCTCTCTCTCTCTCATTCTCTCCTTTACCAAGTAAGGAATGTGTGCTCTTTTGCTACGAGCAACAGAAGTGGCAGGTGCTCAGAGACAGCCGAGGGAAACACTCACTGACATTTAGCACTATGCAGCTGATGGAAAGAGCACAAAAATACAACATATCCACTCCCACGCAACTCAACCTTAGATGTTCAGCAATCTGCTTACACTTTTTGAGGGAACCAATCTAAGTGTTTCTGCATGTTAAGCTGGAATAGGGCGGGGGGGTTCAAACTGGGATATTGGGACCCCCAGTGGGCTACAAGGAGGTTCTTGTAAACTTTAGAAAATGTCTTTTTAAGGGTTACCAAACTACATTTCACAGTATTTTTAACATTTACACCGTTTGATATTATTACTGTTAGCCATCAGTACACTGTCTCGCACAAGACGTGCAGGGAAAAATAATATGTAGTTCGAATTAATTCTTAATTTGTGGACATGTTTTCATTCTTTTTAGTTAAATTATGGCTATCACTTCACTAAATTAAAACAAGGGAACAAATAACTACAACATGACCACTATTTAACTTAAACGATGGAATTAATTTATAAAATGTGGCCAATAGTTCATATAAAATATGAAACAATAGTTTGTGTGTGCACATTACCATGTAAACAATTTATACAATTAATGCAAGAATCCATCCTGAACAAATGGTCTCATAAGAGAGAGAGAGAGAGAGAGAGAGAGAATAGACACACATCAACAGTGGCATTTGACAGTTTGCTTCTCTTTCTCTTGCTGCTGTCTGGGTTCTGTTGACAACACTAGATCGCTATCCTGACCTCTCACCCGTTGTACTTGTTTGTGAGGTTTCATTTGCATGTAGACCTCACACTGGGCGGAAGTCTCTGCAAACACAAACCCCTCATGGGCCAGTCTTGCCTGGCCATACTCTAGCGCCGCCTCCCTCCGATCTCCTCCTCCTGCTTTTCATCTGCCTAGAACAAGAGGTGTTTTCATAGAGCGAGACTCGCTCTCACACACACTTAACAAACCCTTGATTCACGGCCATCGGCTATACGGCACGCCATAATCGCTCCCATTATCTGGACTGCCCGCACACATTCCGAACACTTCCGCATGTGAGCCCGATATCACAACATCCACTCCGACAGGGATGGAAGTAATTCCCATGAATGTCAGTAGGGCCGCATTGTCTCATAGAGAGCTGGGTAAAGTCAGGGAGGAGGGGCCAGCAAGAGGTCAAGCATTTTCACGGTCGTAAAGTGCCTCATCTTTTCCTGCTCTTTGATACCCCCCTCTGTGTGCGATTATGAGGTATTACTCTTCCAGTTAAGTGCTGACAGATCTGTTTGCTCATGGCCAACTAGTGAAGACAGAGAAAAAGAGAGAGAGACGGGGGGAGTAGGTGCTTTCCTGTTGTTCTTTCAACTTTACCGGCTGTGGGAAAAACAGCAGAAAACATGTTTATGCTGCTGTCTCACCCTGATGGTTAAAAAAAAACAATGATACCAACCAGTGATAAAAACTATTTCTACAACTGTAACAATTGCTGCTTGGGTCAAGTATTTTTTTCCAAACAGCATTTGGAAAAACCCTAAAAAACTGTTGGTTCCAGCCCTGGCTTCTGATTGGTCAATGCACTGAATACAAAATCCCAAGATTAAACTTCTATTCTGAAAAGATTAATCACTGTTGTCCCATTAAGGGGTCATAAACAAATGCCTCTTATGAGCTGATTCTTTTTAGTGAATCAAAAATGTAAAGTGAAACCAGTGTAGTCTAATTCACAAACAAATGACTCTTCTGAGCTGATTCTTTTAGTGATTCAAAAACATACAGCAAAACCAGTTTTTGTTTTTATAATTTCACACATTCACACAAGAAATTAAATGTGATGTTTACTTAATTTTTCTATTGATTGTATTGATTAAATAAACAACAAATGAACTGCAGAGTTTGTTCCCTATTGTTATTTATTTACTTATATTTTAATAATGGTAAAAAGATAGAAGATTCCTTTTACAAGTCACACTATAAGCTGAGTTTTGTCAAAGTTTGGCCTAGTGGAGACTGTAAAATGTGTGTCCAGTTTCATGCTACCAATAACTGGGTAATGACATTATATGACCTGATCTACTGTACTTTACTGTCACCACTGAGTGCTTCAGAGACACCACATCTAAAACAAAGGCACAATATTGACTACAGAATCATCAGCGTAACAGCGCAGTGGAAACCTTGATGTGAACTTGAGCTCAGCTGCTCGTATCCAGACTCTCAGCGTACCGTGTCAGGTGGACTCCGTTCATCATGTGTATAAATAGACTCAAAACAGACAAGAGATCTCTTTCCCCCTCTCGCTGATTCTCACATTCACACTGATGCCACAGAGCCGGAGTCATGTGAGAGAGAGTGTGTGTGCGGAGGTCAGAGAGGCAGCTTGGATTTCACAGAGCTAATTAAGCAAGAGGAAGCTTGGCAATTCCATGGATCTCCCATTCTGATCCGGAAAGGCAGAAAAAACGGCACCAATGAATGAGGAGGAAAGAAAGAGCCATGAGGTCATGGGACAAACACTCAACAGAGACACAGAGAGATGAATGAGAAGAGGGAGGAACTGAATATATATTATACTGTATGTCTTTTTCTCCAACTCTGATCTGACTTTACTTTATTCAGTGAGTCCTGAAGTAATCTTCAGAGATGTGCTGTTACAGTCGAACAGTGCTCTTTAACAACATTTTTTATATATACTATTATAGTGTTTCTTAATATTTAGATTTCATATTTTCAGTTTAATTTTATTTTCAGCTTTAGTAAATTTATGTACTTTTGAATTATTTTTAAATATTCATTTTTGGCTTTTTTTTTTTCAGTTTTAGTATTAGTAATTTTAGTACTTTAACGTAAAAAAAAAAAAGAAATCAGTTAGTTGACAATGTTTTGTTTTTTTTTTTCTTTTTTTCAAATATCTATATATATATATATATATATATATATATATATATATATTTATATATATATATATATATATATATATATATATATATATATTTGATCACTATAAATTTAAATTATTTTGACCAAAAAAATAAAAAAATAACTGACATGACTGATGCGAGAAAATTAAGCAAAAACACTTTGTTTACTTAAGATTAATCAAATTCAGTATCAAAATCAGAACATTACATAACTACAACTTAATTTTAAATAACACTAAAACAGAATTTTGTGTGAAATTCTGCTTCTAACAGTTCAATGAGTAAATATTAATCAATCAATATTAAAGTTAAATGTAAATATGCTCAAATTCAAATATCAGTAAGAGCAGATGGAGGCCAGAAGTAGGAGGTCTTGTTGGACCCTCTGACCTCAAATCCCCTCCCCCAACTCTCTCCCTCTTGTTTTTTTCTCTCAGAGTGATCTCTCAAACTATAAACGTCTTCAGATCTACATAGCTGTGTGCAACATATCGCTTCCTTAACACATTTACCACATTGAAACTTTCCCGTGTCTGTGTGAGAAATCAGCGCAGGTATTTAAAACAGCTGTAATCTGGACCCCACTGGTTCAAGTCAACAGCCTGTGAACCCGCTGCCCCCATCCCCAAAAACTATCCCCTCTCTACACACACATTTGTCATGCAACTCATTTTTTATTTATTTCACACAGGTTAAATTTAGCCCCTTGCAGCCGGGCCGGGAACAGTCTGCCGTTCACGCACACATAAAAAACACAACTGTTCTCACACACAAGGCGTATTTACAGTAGTGAGAAAAAGCAGTTGAGTGGCTGGCTGTACTGAAAACATGTGCTAGCGTTACTAATTTATTTATCTATGCCAGTCTCATATATCATAGATGTGGGGTATCAGTTTTAACCCTTGGGGTAGAAAAAATGTCTCTGTTCATCTTCACTCAGTAGAATCTTCCAGTGTTACTCCCATTAGGGATGTTCACACTGTCAGCGATTTGTAGCAACATAGCAACTGGAAGTCATTCATTTTCAGTGAGAGTTTGAGGTAGCAGAAGTGACTTCCATGGACACACAAAATTAAAATTGAAGGGATTCACTCTTTCAAATTGCCTCTGTTACAAAACATTACATAGTATGTGGACTTCTGTACGAGTACCTGCTTTGATTTGTTTTAATTTTTATTTTAGCCCTTTTGCCAATATATAGTTCCCTATACAGAAAAAGAAGAGACAAAAAATTAGGAAAATCCTAAGGAAATCCACATTGCCCAAATTAGCTCAATGAAAATGAGCTATAGGCACCAACTGCTAGGCCATAGCTTCAAAACAACCTAATGTTACAGTTTAAATATCAATATCAAATTGTAATCTGTAAACAGTCTGGACATCATCAGCTATGGGAAGAGAGGGAGAGAGATGTCTGGGCAAAAGGTTGTACTGTATGCATGGTGTGATGATCTTCATGTGTAAATGTCACAGCCTAATCTCATAACACTACAGCCAACTAAGCCAACAGAGCTCAGCGGTTGAATGGAAATAAACTAGAGTCCATGAATAAGAAAATGTGTGCATAAGGCTGTGTGAGCTCAGCAGATCCCACACTCGTTCCCTTTTTAACAAACCCAAAAAAAGCTGGCAAAGACAATGCCCAAAGAGCCATTTAAATTCATTTGATGACAGTAAAGCATCACTATATATTCTGTGCCCCCTGCCACACACACACTCAGATCACTTAGCTCAGCAGGGGAGAAAAGGAGCATTCATTCAGAATCAGGACACATACCATGCAATTATTCCCACACACGGCACATGCTCTTAAAGAGCATCCTATGCAGATTTCAGATGATATATTCCAGCCACATCCCACTCATTCCCATGCTAAACACACACATATAAAAGGGATTTTAAATGTACAGGATGCTAACATAAAGTGTTATGTTAAATGCTATACACTTTACATGCATACACAAAAATGATGGAATGATGAATGTACTAGGTATTTGCAAGTCATGGACATGCACAGAGGTACAGAAAGTACTTTTCTACAGATGCATACTATCCCGAGAAAAATAGAAGGTGATCAAGATGAAGTTATTACTTGTGAGTACATCTCACAAAAACATTAGAAACTCGTTGTTTTAGTGGTGATTATTATTACTGTATTGCAGTATTTTAAAGGGGTCACATGGCGTTGCTAAAAAGAACATTATTTTGTGTATTTGGTGTAATGCCTTGTGTTTAAGTGGTTTAAGGTTCAAAAAACACATTATTTTCCACGTACTGTACATTATTGTTGCTCCTCTATGTCACGCCTTTCTGAAACACGTCAATTTTTACAAAGCTTGTCGTTCTGAAAAGCGAGGTGTGCTCTGATTTACCAGCTATCCAGTGTGTTGTGATTGGCTGAATACCTCAAGCACGTTACAGAAATGTTACGCCCTTTTCCATACTGTGATGCCGTGTGTCCCGGTGCGATGAGACAAAACCAATAAAACCCATTACAAATGAGGCATTTGTTGCATTCAGTGGGGACATAATTACGTATTATTATGACTTAGACTATCTTTTAATGCGTTGTGTTGCATATCGCACCGTGTAAACATAAAACCATTAATCTGCATTTGTGTTTGGAGAAACGACAAACAACAAGTGCTATTCTGCACTGCTCAAAACACACTTTTGAATCATCAGTGGCAAATTCTTTAAATATGAAAACATTTTTTGGTTGTGAGTCAGAAAAGTCGGCATTGTAACGTTAGGTTCAGGAAACAGTCCTCCGTAAAATGCATTGCACACACAAATATTTCTGTTGAACTGTTCTGGAACAGTGTTGTAAATACAACTTAGCCACTGATTTCTAGTTGTGTCCTCTTTTGGAAGGCCAAACAAAGTAGTTTTGCTTTCACAATGAAACACACAGTCTCTCCACGACATGGCGGCGGTGGCGGCAATACTACAGCGAGAATCAAAGTTATGTCTTCTTTCTTTGCGTGAACATCTGGGCAGTGTTATGCAAATCTTCCCACACAGTGATGTAGACATGTGGTGGCGTGTTTAAATGAGGCATTTTAGGAGGGCGTGGGCAAGTCTTAAATTTTATAAAGAATATATCTTTGGGTTTGAGACTTTAGTCTTTGCAACTTTAGGGCTCTTATCTATTCACAAACAGCTTGTAGCACTCCAAAGAGAAAGGAAAACTTGAAATCGCATCATATGATCCCTTTAATATTAGAATAAAATGACAGTACAACAAATATTACTGTGATAGCATGTTATTTTTTTTTGCATTATACATTTCTTTAAAAAAAAAAAAAAACATTAAAAAATAGATCTAATTTTCTTTAGGCTATTCTATTGATTGTGAGGTGAAAATCACCAGTGTATGTGTGTGTGTGTATGCCATTTACTTGGTCACCATATAAAGCTGCTCAACAATGTCTAATCTGTGGCAGCATGTAATCCGCTTTATCTGTGCTGCTAAAAGTAGGGGTCAGTGAGAACATTTAACAGAACATCTTGGATGAGTTTAACACTATAAAATCTGCTACAATAGCAGGTACTTACAGAGTCAGCAACAACATCAACAGGACTAAGAGGTGAAGGAGGACATGAAGGAGAGGGAGAGAGAGGATGGAGAGGCAGATTCAGAGTGATGGTTGGAGATGGAGAACGGAAGAAAGGAAAATAATCCCTCGTATGAAAATAACCAGAGGAGATATTAAACAAAGATTTTGGTGGAAGAGAGAAAGATAGCATGATGATGGGCTAGGATTCAAAGGAATAGGTGTGTGTTTTGATGGGGGATGGTCATCTAAGCCTGGTTCTCTAGAAATAAAAGCAGGCAAATTGATAGACACAATCTCTCTTTCACTGCTGTACTTTTCAATTAAATCATGTCTATCAAAGCAGAAAGGGGTGGGGCTCAGTGTGTCTGCAACAAAAGAGAGATTTCACTTTTATTTCAAGCTTGTGCCAACTGTTTTCGCTGGTTATCTGACTGTATCTCCCTGTATGTCTCTCTGAGCTGTTGTGTGGGGCAGCAGATGGTCGCTAATCATTAGAGCATTGTCAGGGCTCTGATGGGCCTGATAACCACTGTGCACTGCTTGGAATGGCAGGTGCACGACCCTGGCCCCCACCATCTGCTTGCCTAGCTCCTAACATACACTATTCTTGGGGGGAAGCTTCTTAGGAAGCCCCTCACAGACGCACTGAGCTCTCTGAGATGAGTTCTTGGGATGTCCTAATAGTAGTTTTTTTGTTTTTTTTTTTTTTTAAGACATTATTTACTCTCTTCTCTTAGTGCTATTATAAACACAGAAATGAAAAGAAGCCAATCTAAGGAAATAAAAGATAGCTAAAAGCGTCAATACCCACAGTGCTCTCAATGCTGATCTTTCTCTAGCCTTCTATATGCAAAGCCAGGTCAGGGGTGACCAGTTTGATTTACAACACACTGGCTGAGTATTTTAAAATTCAATGACTCAGTGTGGACGCAGATATAAAAAAAACACTGAAATAAATATGACAGAGTGTGACAAAAACCAATCAGTCCTAACAAGATAAAGCGTCATCATAAACCCGAGTCAAACATCCTGCACACTATGTAAATATGAAGTTGTGTTTGTTAAAGTATGCGTCTGCTTCCCATTCACAAACGTACTATTCAAATCAGTGTGTGTAAAAGTGTCGGGAGGAGGGAAGGTGTGGAATGTGGCATTACAGATGCTGGCGTAGTAAACAGAGCACAGCCTATCTGTGGATCCCATACCTATAAGTTTCTATCAGGAAGACTAGCAGGCCATTCTACGGAAATAAGAGCTCTGTTCTGTCTTTGTGGATCATCTTTTGTTTTAGTGGAATGTTCTTGGTGACCAATCACAGGGCAGGATTGCTGAGCGCTAGCGAGTACGTGTCGATGTTTGTGCAAGTTTTCTTTGTGGTCTCCTCCCACTGTTCTAGGGCTTCCGTGGCCTGCGGCTATGTCTTTCTGCTCCGTCCACTTGTGGAGGTAAACAGAGAACTGCAGAAACACACCCTAGAGAGCATAATTGAGCTTCTGATGTTGTCTGTTTGCCTTGTATGGTGTATGAGCTGCTTTAAGAGGCTTCTGCTTCTAGACTCTTTTGTGAAGTGTCATTCAAAAGAAAAGTCGCTCTGTCCTTCGAGTGTAATCTTTCACCTTGACTTTTTTGTCAGTGCAAAGGTCTCAGTAAAATGTAGAGTACTCATTTTATACACTTAAATACACCCTGCATGCAATCCCACGTATGCAAAGTCACGCTTGACAAGAAAACACCTCCTATCTTACTACTTTTTTCAGTGTGTAACGTCCACGTGAGTCTATATCTGGTGTCTATCAGCACATGTTTTATCTCTGCGCTACACAAACAACTTTGTTTTTCAAGTCCTGCTGGAAAACAAAAGCTGGGTCATTCCTTATAAAAAAAAACCTGGCAGGTTGGAAAAACAACCCGACGTTAACCTCTCCGAACGACCTTTGCACACGTTCTGCATTCCATCCCTGAAACCTTCTACCTGAAAATTCATAAACAACTGACTCACTTGTTTGTAGCTGAGCTACTGTTCACTCAAGTATGACACAATGACTAATTCTGATTCAGAGAATGAGTCAAGGTATGATGCAAATATTGAGAATAATTCCTCTTTTGCTGGATTACTGACATGCGGATATGAGCGCTCGCTCTCTCTTTTACATTTACATCCTCTAAATCTGACCGCATCCCACAGATCCCTCATCCTCACACTATTGTCAACAAAATGAACATTTCAACAAATAAGCAGCTCCAGTGCAGAGGAATAAAACCTTTAACTGACCTGTTTTCATCCAAAACACTCTGCAGGAATGGATAAAGCAATCAGTCTCTGAGAATAAAAACTGCGCCACAGCTTTTAAAGAGGCTTTTTCCATCATTCTGACACTCAAGTTGTTCAGTTAGCTCGCTCACATTCATCTGGTGCACAAGTAATGTGCTGTCGTTATTTAAGCAAAAAATAAACTTTCATGTCATGTGGCACATTAACACCGCTAAATCATCATTCTGAATAATTCAAAGCATAACATTTGAAAATAGTGTGAAAGGAATGTCACTAAACATTAAGTAATGAAGGTAGTGAGATTGCACATCACCATGTATCTCTCTTTTTTTAAAATTCAGAAAAGTTTTACCTTTTACTATTGTTGCTGTCTCCTTGAACCCAAGGCTGGCATACGGACTGACGTGTATTCCATTGATGCCCTCTTTACAGCAGCTGGTAGTTTTTGAACCGGACAAGAGAATCACAGCTGGCAAGTCCTCCATCCATCAAGTTTAAGGAAATGTAGTTAAGTCCATTCTGGAAGCCAGCCGACGTCTCCCTGCACATGGGACTGTTATACTCTTCATCCGATCCTTCGCTGTTCCTCACAGAAACAGACACGTTCTCCACAGAGGCCGAACCATGCCGCTTGGCATCATGTGCGAAGGAGGGAAAAACTGGTGTTACGGTGGTAGTTGAGGAGAATGTCTCTGAACTGTGCCGCCTGCGTCCCTGGGGGTCGGCACGAATCACCTTGGCACCTCGGTCAGGGTCCACCAAGGCCAGAGTGGTACCATGCAGCAGAAAAGCCTCAACGGCAGGCACTCCCACAGTCTCTTCTAGGGTCAGCCTCTGCATGCAAGAGGATAGGGTTGATGGTCCTGCCCACCTTCTGAGGGCTGCGAGACAGGCTGCGGAGGGGAAGCAGGCACGCCGAATGTCATCTCTGTGTAATCGTCTTTAGCTTTGTCAACCGGGCCCACTGGTGCCACCTGTGCAGTGAGGTGGTACCTTTCGTCTTCCTCCTCTTCCTCGGGGTTGGCGGGGCAGGGTGTGAGCTCTGGAAGTGGCTCCAAACGATTAGATGGAGCAGCATTTCCAGATTTGGGTGACAGCGAACTCACATCAATGTTCATGTAATCAGAGAGGGGGGACGTCCCTGTGATCAGAGGATGATCCAAGGGATGAGGATGGGCTTCTCGGACGAAGCAGTGGAGGGGGGAGTGCAAATTTCAGCAACATGTCCAAAGTCTATGTTTATGTACTCACCAGGACTTTTTTGGCTCAGAGGGGAGGGGATGCTCATTCATGCTAGGTAATGTTTTGGTAACATGTCCAGGGAGAGGCGGTGGGCCGGCCTGATCCTGTGCCGGTGGATGAAGCTGTCTGTGCGGCTTTGTCTTAGAGGTGATTGGGCAGGGGAGGATGCTGTGCTTACTGACTCCTCTATTTATCCTGTTACTTTGAGGATTCATGACAACATACTGATCATTGTCCGCATCCTTTAGAGCCTGCTGGGGCTTCTGACAGCGGGGCAGAGAGTTAAACGAGTGAAGCTGTCTGAGACAGGGGGACTGCTCCATACCCACAGGGCTCAGGGAGTAGTCTGGTGGTGTGACCGAATCTACAGGGGACATGTTGAGGTACTCACCATTCCGTCAGTTTTTTCCCCATCAGAGCTGTCGATGGAGAAACTTAGAGCCGCACAGCATCCTTATGTAGCCCACTGTCATCCAGAGAACACTGCTGGGGGAATTGGTTCTGTAAACCATTAGCTATAGTGAGGGGGTGTGTCCTGGGGTTGATTATCTGCTTCGGAGCAGAAACGCACATTGGGCTCATAGGCATGTAGTTGTCAGCCTTCCCCCCTTGTGGAGCTACACCTGGTGTCATTGGCATGTAGCCATCGTCACCCAGATTACTGCTGGAACTTTTCAGTAACCATCCAATTTTAATGTCCCCGTAATCCTCAGGATATGTGACCTTTGGGGATGCGGTGTGAGAGCTGCGCCCCGAATGGCCTCCAGTTGTATAAGTGGCTCTCATGAGCGTGTATTCATCCAGTGAACCTGAGGACACTTGTGATGGCACCCTCTTCTGGTAAGGCATGGTGAGAGAGTGTGTCCTCTTCCTGTAGGCATTTTCCCAAATTTCCTTTTGCCTTCCTCAGCTGCTGCCCGGACGCTTCGCCGTCCACAGCTGTTTGGCCTCTCCATAATCATGTATCCGTGCAGGTCGCTGCCCTCCTGTGAGGGGGGTGTGTCAGCCAGTGATTCCGGTGTGTTGCTTCGGTTTGCTGCTAAAAGGTGCCGTATATCACCCGGGCTGGAGCCACACTCATCGCAGGAGATAAAGCCAGCATCGCTGGGGGAGCCCGAAATGGAAGCAGTGCAGCTGGAGGGGCGAGGGCCACTTTCTATGTTACTGCTGCAGGAAAGGCTGACAGGGCTGGCAGCTGAGGGAGGGGAGTGAGACACAGGCATGCACATGGATTTGCTATGATGCAGGGATGACGACTCGAATGTTCTGCATGGGCGAGCTGTCACTGTGTTTGGAGCGGCTCAAATGCGTCCTGTTCACGCACGGTGCTGATGGGGCTGCCTGTAGTGCCGTCACCCTCGCTCGCCGCTCGGAACCTACAGGACGTCAGTTTTCGTCACGGGAGAAGTAGGCGCCACGCTGTCAGTGCGCGAGCGCCCGCTGCGGCCCAGTCTGACTCGGCGGGAGGTTTGTTAAAGTGCCGCCTGGTGGGCACAGAGATGGGGTTAGTACCTGAGGACTGGCTTTTTGCTGCGCGCGGCGGAACTCTGACATCTCTTTCATGGCTTTTCATTTCGCCTCTAAAATAGTCTCGTGAATGTTTTGCGCCACCACAGAGTCATCCGCCTGCCATCCACAACTCGCCGGGTCCGATCGACGCGCGGACCGGCCCACCTCGATGAAGAAGAACTGTCCGAGTGTCCGCATCGGCGGATGTTCATCAGCTGTAAAATCACAGACGCCGCCTCCGTGTTGATTTTGACGAAGCTGATCGTCCCGCTGGTTAAACACAGCCTGTAAACGCCCGTTAAGTTCCTGCTCTGTGTCCGAGTCCTTTAGATTTTTCAAATTGACCTGCCAAACCTCCTTGTAAGTGGCGGAGACGGGCGTTTCACACGCCGTAGTTCGCCCTCATCAAAGCCGACGATGGGGATGACGCCGAATTACACGCGGAGCCGTCGCTCACTTTCCCCCCTCGTTCATTAAATCCGTTTAAGGACCGAGTAACCAGTCCTCCTGTTCCTGCTCGTTTTCGGCAGCCACGGCAAAATACTCGTCCCCCTTAGTGTAAAGAGCGATCAGTGTTTGTGTTTTGGCATCGGCTCTCTTGTTGATGTTCAGGCACGAGTCCAAAGGTATAACCCGTTTAGCAGCCGACTTGTTTTTCCATTTCTTCTCGCTCTCGTAATATTCAAGCCGGGCGCGACAGCCCTCGCTCGGCTCCCTGAGCACAAAAAAACGCTTGTGTCCGTGCTTCTGTTTCCTCAGTAAGCCGCATTTCTTAACGTGGTTGTTGTTCTTCACGGTCATATTTGAAATCAGCTGTCCTCTCGTCGGCGGCGGACTCGCCATTCTCATATGCCTGTTGAAGAAAAAACTCTCACTTTTCCTTAAACTTGTGCTGTCAGTCAGTTTATAACCTGTCAGACTCTCTTATGTACCCGGCTCGGAGTGCGCGTTCGGTGCGAGGAGCGGTTTAAACAGTAAAATAACACAACACATCTCGCTAAGTGAGTGGAGTGGAGAGAGAAAAACAACATGTGACGTTCCCCCCTACACATCCAAAGCTTTGTGTTACCAAAAAAAAAAAAAAGAAAGAAAGAAAAAAATACGCCCAACACACACTAGGCGTGTGCAAGGCGGTGCGGGAAGGCGGACCTATGAACCCGCCCCTTTAACAGCTCATTGGGCTCATTGGTGGAAATGTTTGATTGACAGTAGCGCGAACCAATCACTTTCTACTCATATTCGCCGCTCCGCCCCCTCTGGAACAACCCGAAGGCACCGGAGGATTGGTCATAGGATCGCGACACACTGTGCGTGCTGCTCAGAGAGCCGCTCACGTTTTTACGGTATTACATTTTGCTCAAATTTGCCAACGGAATAAAATGACTGTGAATAGTCTATGGTTTCAGTATTTTGGGGGTCGTTTTTAAGGGACAGCTGGGGGGGTTGGATTAAAACACAACCAGTAAGTTACTGACTAGTGGCGCAAGATTCCCTTCATTTTGTAATTCGTTCGTTAACTCCCATCGTACTCGTTTTGTGTTCATAATTCGTGTATGGTTTTTGTAAAGTCAAACCTCTGATAAGCTATCGGAATGCGTTTTCAGCTGCATAGAGGCTGGGTCCCTGTCATGGAATGTCGCAAGACTCAATATTGTTTCTGTGAATGGGTTCTAGATCTAAGCATTTGCTATGTTATTTTACTGTTTTAAATTATCGTGCAAATGTTCTTATGTGTGGGTTTTGTGCTAGTGAAACTTTGAATAGCAAAATGCCGCCCTTTTTAATTTTATTTTTTACATTTAAAGCCATTTCCAAATGTAACATAAACTAGCCTAAGCCTTTTTATTTTAATTATAATGCTGGTTAGTTTTTATTTGTAGCTAATTTTATTACTGATCAAAGCCAGTAAGCATCATCTCTGCTCTGACGCATCATAAAATTAATATGCAATGCGCGTGACTTTATATTATTCCTATATATTAACTACATTATATTCTGTACACTAATTTGACCTCGTGATACGGACGCATTCAGTTTTAAAGACGAAATAATTTTAATTTGATACCTATAAAAAATATATACGTAGGCTTTATATGTATATATACATAAACGTGTATATAGTAGCTATACTTATATATATTATATATATAGATATATATTATATATCTATATATATATATATATATTATATATATATACAAACATAAAGTTTGTGGGCAGTCTCCTCGTTATGTAACCGCAAAACGGTGCAATAGTAGGCTCTTTCCCAGCGAGGCTGAATGCGTCTTGTGTTACGCAGACTGTGCCTCTAAGCGTTCTCCAAATACTGTGTGTTGTGGTTGTGTTTTGCCTTCCACTAGAAGAAATTCTTTCCGGTCATTGCCTTTCCTCATACGCCTCCTTCACAAAGTATGAAACCACACCCCACCTAACACTGCAAAACTGGAGCGACGCAAACAAAACACGACGGCTCCCGCGATGAAAGAACTGCAAACCACTTCTGTGGCGCAAGACACAGTTAGAATATACGCGCGCTGCGTTGGTAGTTTGACGCGTCGGCGGCGGTCGCTCACTAGCATAGGAGGGTATCCCCATGTGTGTATTTAGTATCAAATAATGAAGCATTTAAAACCCATAGATAGAAGAATGCCAGCGAAACTGTGTCAGTGGTGGTCATTTTGGAAACACAGAGCATCGTTCTGCCTAGTTTTTGGTGGGTTTCAGTGATGACCTGCGATGCGTGGTCTGCTTAAGGATTGAGTACGGGTCAGTGACTGGCTATTCCGTATACGGAGATGCTTTACCCTCTCCATCAGATGGAACGAACCTGTACTGTCCTACTGTATTTTACCAGAATAAAGAGCACACAGTTCCCGGGAAAAATGTCTCATCTGACTGAGGGAATAAATAAATAAATGACACCTCCTATGTATTATGTATTATATTATTATTTGTATTATTATTTTTTTTTTGCAGACCTTTCTCATCATGTCTGTCTGATTGAGAATGTATTTGATATAGGGTTATGCTTTGTGCTCAACGTTCATTCACATTGACAAAGAACCTAGGAGCAGTTCTTAATATATATAATACAAATGTATGTAAAGTAATTTATGTGTATTTTATATTCACAAAGTATTAACAACACCCCAGCTACACTGCACACGCAGCGACGCACAAAACAATACGGCTCCCGATGAAAGACTGCAAAACGTTCGGCGAAGACAAAGTTAGATAATAGCGCGAGCGTTGTAGTTTGAACGCGTCGGCGGCGTCGCTTCACCTAGCATAGGAGGGTATCCATGGGTGTATTTATATAACATAAATGAAGCATTTAAACCCGAATAGAAGAATGCACAGCGTAAACTGTGTCAGTGTGTCATTTGGAAACAGCAGAGCATCGGTTTCTGCTCTAGTTTTTGTGGTTGGTATCAGTGATGACGCGCCGATGCGGGTCTGCTGAGGCATTGATTAACGGTCAGTGACTGCTATGTACGTAGACGGAGAGCCTGCTTTACTCTCTCAGATGGACTTGAACTGTACTGTCTAGCTGTGTTACCAGAATAAGGCCCAGTTGCCCGGGGAAAAATGTCCTCATCTGACTGGGAGGGAAAAAATAAATAATACACGCTCTATTTATTATTATTATTAGTTCTTATTATTTTAATATTATTTTTTTTTTTTTTGCAGACCTTTCTCCTCTCCATCCTGGTTCTGTCTTGAGTGAGATGTATTGATATAGGTTATGCTTTGTGCTCAACTTTCACATTGAAAAAGAAACTAGGAGAAGTTCTTAATATATATAATAAAAATGTATTGTAAGTAGTGATTAATTGTATTTTATAGTATTAAGCTGAATATTGGGGTGTAATATATAAACTAGCCTGTACTGTTTTCTACAGATCATTAAAGTCAACCTGTATATGGAAGTGTGTTTTGTCCTCAATCTAAGTCACCCTTGATTTGTCATCTTACAAAGGGTCGCGTGTGGAATGCCTTGAAAAAGTCCCTCAGGATTGGAGACCGTTTCCTTCCTCACATGCTCAGAGCAAACAGAGTTTTTTTGGCTGTCTCCAGCTTCTCTAGATAGCCTCCTTATTTGTTGGCGAGGTCAATTATACAGGATCTTGAATGGGTCAATCAGGCAACAATCCACTGATTTTACAGGAATTAAAATTAAATCTAAATACAGTACTTACTGCTTCTGTCTTTTGCCCATGAGTTCCGCAATTCAGCAGCTCAGTTGTGGGCTAAGAGTCACTGGCCCAGTACTTATAATGTCGCTGACACACTGTCACCCTCAATAAGCAATGATAAGCTTGAATGAATCAGGTATTATGTCATGTGAGACCTGTCTAGGATTCATTGAGTATACTGTTATAATTATAACCCCCATCCCTCATTTGTGCAAAACACGCTGTTCGTTGTTTATAGCACTGTAAAATAAACAAGCTATCAGCTCATACAGTCATATTTAGTTTTATATTTATCTCCAGGTTATCTGATTTAAAGGTTTTTGTCATTGTGGTGTTTGTGTGAAGATACAGACCACACCCTTGTGAAAAAAGTGAGCTTAATTGTTTTGAATGTAAATGTAGCGAACTTCAACATCATATTTAACAGAAAAAAAAGCTGTACTTGCAGATGATATAATATTAATTAATAAAGGCCACTAAGTGAAGTACACTGAAGTACACTTTTAAAAAACATTGTCAAATGAAAAGTTCCACTTTTAAGTCCAATTTAAATCATTGTGTTTTTAATATTCTTTTGGTCATCCTGAAAAAAAAAATACTTATATTTTGATGTGCTGACAATCATACTAAAGCACATGTATGTGATTATAAAATTTCAACTGTAGTGTTTTTTATATTAAAATTTGTTTCATTTATTTTCAGATGTACTAAAAATAGCAAAAGACATTACAAGTAATTATACTTAATACCAGTAATTACAAGTACAAGTACAATACAATACAATTAAGCTACTTAAAGCCCCTAACTAAGTGTCAAGAAGCTCTTCTTAAATCAACTAACTGCATTGAATATACTTTAAACTAATAATATAATAATACTATAATAATAATAATAATAATAATCAATTTAATTGTAAATAACATGCTATTATGTGGCCGAACACATTACATTCAGTTTACTTATATTAATTGTTATTATGTTGAATTTAATTTTAAATTAAGTTCTATTATGTGGCCGAACACACCCTAAATAATGAAGGAAATTTTAAAAGGATAGACTGGTAAAATGTGAAAGTCTGGCCAAAACAGCCTCTGATGAATAAAAATGTTTGTTTTATAGTTTCTAAGGGTCCAATGGTTTCTTACTCATGTTTGGCAGTAACTGTGAGTTGAGAAAGAACCCCTGGTGGGCTTAGTGTTGAAAAAAAAATTGAAGCCTGGCTTGGCAGGCTGGCCATTGTGAACAATAGTGGCACTTGTCACTTTTCATTTGTCTGTTATTAAGTGGGGAATGTGTGTTACACAGTTCTGCAATAGCAAGGGATTGGACAAATGTAGAAGTAAGAGGAGGAAACGTTTCTAAATGTGAAACATAAGTATAATGGGGTACAATAAAGCATGGTTGGTTGATTTTTTTAAAATGACAGCATGTACTGAATTATGGACGTAAACACTTTTTTTGCAATACCGTGAGTGACACAGTGACCTGTACAGGAGCACACATATTGCTTTCCCCTTTCCCTCTCCCCCCCCTCCCTCCCCCTTTCCATTCCTGTTTGTTTGTGTGGGAAAAGTAGAGAATGTGCGTGCAAGGGTGGGTTGATGTGTGGTGTGTGTGGTGTGTGTGTGTGTGTGATGGTGTGTGTTGTGTGATGTTCGTGTGATGGTTGTTGTGTGGTGTGTGTGTGTGTGTGTGTGTGTGTGTATTTATGTATGTGTTGAGTAAAATGCAAATCTTATGCAATAAGATGCATAATTCGTCTGCATTATGCATGTTCATAAACATGCATAGCAGGTTACATACATAAACATACACAAGCACGTGCCAAACACACACACACACACCACACACACACACACACACACACACACACACACACACACACACACACACACACACAAGTCACACATTCAACATAATGCCCATTATTATTAAAGCATGCATATGTATCAGCTTAAAATTTACACACTGTGATCCATTAATTTAATAAATTAAATGCCCATAAAACTCTTATTTACGAAGGTGTAAAGCTGATCATTCTGGACTGCTGCCATGAGACTCTCAATTAAACTACAGGTGTTGACATAAAACCAAGACACTAAAATTGTAGGTTTTATACAGGCCCGGCTCCAGACATCAAATCACTGAGGGTACTACGGGTCCTTAATTTAGGGAGGGTGCTCTGACTATAATATATATATGTTAGTGGCATCCATTGCTATGGGGCAAAGAGCGCTCCTTTCATGATCACTAAAAAAGCTGTCACTCATCTTAGTAATCGACCATCTCACAAAGATACATTATTATCAATAAAGTTCTCTAGAGCTGCACTATGCTGCACACTTTGTTATAATGAGATGATTCCTGCTGAACACAGTACCTGAAAAAAACCTCTGGCGGATTTCAGCGGTAAGTGGATTCTAACTTAAATGCCTCTGATTCAGGAAATCACCACTATGTATTTGTGATTGGCTACATTGCTCAACACTGCAAAAACACGTTTTGAAAACAGAAATCGTCTCCAGAGCACAAACAATAACTCACTGGATAGTTTGCCAAATCTGCGATGAAATTGTCTTAATACAGCTTTCTAACTGAGGGTGTCTTTTTGATTTCTACTACTACCTCTAGCACCCCGTAAACCTGGCCTGCGTTGAAACACTATCTGTGATGCTGTTGAGGTTTCTGGAAAATGCATATTCTGGATTGGAGCTCAAGGCAGTCAGACATGTACACAGCTAAAATTAGTATTTCCATAATTCTACAAGATGCATAGTGATGGTGATGTATCAATTGTAATCATTTTGCCATTCCACTTCATTCCCTTCTCTGATTGCTTACATTAAAATATAAGCTAAATAATGATGTGTGCAGTGTCTGCACGATGAGCGCCCACAGCCACTTTTGTTTGTCCCTGTGCTGGCCTTAGCATGCCGATGACAAAAATAAAACCCGATTACAATTTTAAAAAAAACTTAATAAAACCGAGGGCCAAAAAAATAAAACCCCTCAAGAAACGCGAATGCCCCTCAGTTTGTATGACCTACTCTGTGTGCTTGTGTGTTTACTAGAGAACTGGATTAAAAAAATCACACATCCTCATACAATGTCTGAGTAACAAACTCTAATAATGTCTGGGTTTTTCTTTGGGTTTGAAGTATTCATACTCCTGCGCAACGGATACCTTTCCTGGGTAGAAAAATCTGCATGTTGCATTCAAACACATGGTTAATTTCCCCTTGCTGTTAATTATATCTTACAGTCTTAGCACTACTTTCATACTTTTTCATTTATTGTGTTTTTCTTGGTGGAATAGCTAAAAAAGATTTATTTACTGAAATACATTTGGTGGTGAAACAATTTTCACTCAGAAAATGCTAGTAAATTTTACAAATAATAGCAAATAACATATTGAATTAAACATGAAAGCCTATAATATTTTATTAAAACACACTCAAATAATCTCCATACATCTTGGAATTTTTTTTTTTTTTTTTTTTTTGTTTTTTTTTTTTTTTTTACAATGTACAATATACACAATCAATCATGATATCTCATTATGTGCTCACATAGCCAGTGTTCATCCAGTAGCTCTTCTCTAACCTCAGACCACAGATATTGATAAAAGACTAACCTGAATAGATTCATCTTTTTGATGGATTGATTTTTTGGATTGTCCCCCATGTCAGGCCTACATACAGTAGCGTTTACTGCTGAGCCTGCCATGATTTGACTATTGAACAAGCCCACAAACCTTTGCATTCCGTCAGTTAACAATTCATTCAGTTTATTTTGATTTGATTAGTTTTTGCTCCAGTCCTAATTTATTTTAACACTGTGCTTGTCTTTAAAAAAATAAATAAATAAATAAACAGAGAAGAACAAGGTTACAATCATCAGACACAATTTTACCTCCCCCCCTCAGACCCTTTTACTTCTTTTGTCTATATCATAACATTTACAGAATTTGACAGGACCCTTTTTATCCAATATAGCAAAACTTACTGTGCATTCAGCTATATAAAAGCCATGCTTTACTGTTAGATCTGCTGGAGATATCCTGATATTTATTCCACATGCACCCTTTTCCAAGACATGTACCACCCCAAAATAAGTTTTTAAATGATTACATTTCTTTTTCATTTTTATTTATTTTTTCTTCTTCTTCTTATCAGGCCATATGCTGCTATGTATTATGGAGAAAACACAAAGAGCTCAATTCATGATCATGTAATATGAATTTGATTTAATTACACAGATGTTAAAGCAGTCAGTATCTGTCCCCTCCCTCATCAGACATTCTCTCAGGTTGGCATCTCGCAATAGTCATGCCATATTACAGAGATATGTAATTCCTAGAGATGTATAGATTTAATAACCATGATGAATTCTGTCTTTAGATTTCATTTTGTATTGTTTGGGGAGTAAATACAGAAAGACAGAACAGGCAAAATAACAGAATAACAGCTTCCAGTTTGAATTTTTGCCATTTGACGTTGATGCTTAGTGTGTAAAAATAGTTTTTGTTCTTATATCTTCATTTTTGTAGTTGAATCTTGTTCTATGTATTGACTGTGTATTCATTTATTTAAAATATTTTTGGGGGTCCTAAAGAGCCCAAATTCTCTAGGTGCAAATAATAAAATAAAATAAAAATACCTTAATTTTTTATTAAGGTATTAAATTATTCTTATTCTTATTCTTATTCTTATTCTTATTCTTATTCTTATTCTTATTATTCTTCTTTTTTTTTTTTATTTTTTATTTTGATTTGAATTAAAGCTAACCTATAGATATTAATGGTCACAACATATTCATTTCATAACGCTTCACACACTAACGCCTGACTTTTCTTAAAACACAAGTAGGTGATTTAAAATGATTTTCAGCAATATTTTTATCACATATATTTTTTATTAAAAGTTTTTGTTAAATATAGTAAAGTTTAGTAGTAAAACTTTGAGTTCAAAAAGATAAAGTACTCCATAGTTTTACATCCACAGTCCACATCTCAGTGTAGTCCCAATGGAATTGGGTTTTATTTATTTTATTTATTTATGTGGTGAAAAGAATTGAACTCTGATTCCTGTCTCAGCTTTCTTCCTTGTTTTGTGGGGTGGATCTGTGCACCTGCCTCTCTCTTCCACACAGTCCCACATCCTCTTCCGCCTCTGCATCCCACTCAGGTCCAGGGATGAATGAGAGGATGAATCATTCAGTCAGCCAGAGAAAGCAATGAGAGAGCTGGAGTAAAGCAGAGATCATTGATTTCAATCGTCAGACTTAATATCAGCGCAGCACAGATACACATGTTTTTTTTTGGGCTGTTGGCATGAGTGGGAGGATGTGCGTGTATGTCTTATAGAGCCAGGAAGGAAAAGATGAAAAAGAGAAGGAAGGAAATGCAAAAGGGCCGGAAGTTGATTAATCTGGCAGCCTGCACGTTATGTCACTGTGATCAGATTGGTGACACCATTTTAGCGAGATGAATTAATATGAACTAAATATCTGAATAATACAAATCGTTCCTGATTATGTAGTTGAAAGTTCTACAAAATACTTAATCATCAATAAACAAGAATCTATTGATTGTTAATTTGGTGGCCTGGTAATTTCTGTGAAGTGATAGAATGGAAATTTGAGGTTAAACAAACACTGTTCGCTATTATCCTACCAATGTCCTTTGCTTGCAATTATCTTCCTTTTCCCCTGAGGTCTTCATGGAAATGAAATCAATAGATCAACAGCATTAATGTGGGAGTCACATGTCCAGAGACAATGCATAATTATTAAAAATGACAAATGGCGAGTTCACGGAGCCCATGTATGTGGGGCTCTGGCAAATTAATTTTTTATTTTTTTCTGGCCAATATATACTTTAAATATATGCTAAATGTATGTAAACATTGCAGCTCAATGAAATATACTTTTGAAAATATATTTAATTTTAACTATTAATTTTAATTTTAACTTAATTTATAATTAAAGAGGCAATCGTATAGTAGCCTATATTTAGACTAATGCATATACGTCTAAATGAACTTGCTGATTTTTATTCAAATGTGTTATATGTCCACACGTTATAGATAACAAATAAAGTTTTTCTTGACATATGAATGTATTTTCTTAAAATGGAAAATATGGAGGGCAAAACATTTTTAATGCTTGATTAATTGATGACATGTGTGTGTGTGTGTGTGTGTGTGTGTGTGTGTGTGTGTGTGTGTGTGTGTGTGTGTGTGTGTGTGTGTGTGTGTGTGTGTGTTGCAACATCTAGCTACTGGGGTGCCTCAGGGCTCAGTTATTCAACCACTTCTCTTCTCTGGGTGCTTTCACACTTGGTTTGATTGCTTGGTCCGAACCCGAGTTCAATTGCTCCCCCCTCCCCTTCCCGCCCTGGACTGTCTTCACATTATATTATTTGGGTCTGAACCGTGGTTTATATGTGTCATTAAGCCAGCAGCTGCTTACCCCTTTGCCTAGTAATGACAGAGCAGGAGAAGGCGGCAAAATGCATAGCATTGCTCTCTTAATAATAACCCCTTTTCAGCGAACTCGGCCACGGTTTGTGGGTGCACACTCGAGTTTCGAAAAGACCTCACATCATCCATACCGAACTCTGACATCAATTGAATCCAGGTGCGCACCAAAAGTGCTAGTGGGAAAGCACCCTCTATCTGCATGGCATCACTATGGTTCTGTCATTCAGAAACATGGCTTTTCATATCACTGCTATGCTGATGACAATAATCTACCCTCTCATTCCATCCTGAGATCCGACGATAGCTGCTCGCATCTCAGCATGTCTAAAAGGCATACCATCACCTTCAACTCAACCTTGCCAAGACAGAACTGCTTGGGGTTTCAACAAACCCATCACTTCATCATAATTTCTCAATCCAACTAGCCGCATCAACCATAAACACCTTCTAGGACCCACCTGGAACCTTGGGGGGTGTGATTGATGATCTGCTGAATTTCTCAGATCACACTGTTAGAACTGCTGGTCCTGCAGATTTGCCTTATACAACATCAGGAAGATCAGGCCCTTTCTTTTGGAGCATGCTACACAAACTCCTTGTTCAATCTCTTGTTCTTTCCAGGCTAGAATATTGTTGCGTTCTCTTAGGAGGTCTTCCAGCCAGTTCTATCAAAAACCTCTGCAACTAATCCAGAATGTGGCAGAAAGAGTAGTCTTTAACTAGAGAAAAGAGCACGTCACACATCTGTCCATCAGTTTGCACTGGCTACCAAAATAATAAAATCATGGTTGGTCAATAAAAATAAAATAAAATAAAATAAAATAAGAATGAAAGTCAAATGATAAGAAGAGTACTTTACTTTAAGTTTTTTTATTTTATTTTATTTGCAAGCACTGTAAGACAAAAATCAACCAAAAACATTAGGTATGCTGTAGGACAGCATTAGTGGGTGCAAATTTGAGCTCTGATCCAAAAGCCAGAAAAAAAAAAGAAAAAAAAAAAACCTGAGGCATATATTCATTTCTAATAAAAAAAAAGAACGCAAGAAAAAAAAAAAATAAATATAAAAATAAAATAAGAAAATATAAAATGAATTAAAGCAGATAAAAGCAGAGATGCTCTCTTTAATTTGTTTATGACTATATGCCCACATAAATCAAAAGGTAGCAACAAACACTAAACATTAGTACACGTAATGCATGTAACAGTAAAAAACAGCAAAAATTTAGGCAGAAATATGCCAGATTTATGTGTGAGTCCATCAAATAGAGAAGAAAAATGTAATTCTTCACTGTCTGTTGGAGTTGTGAAATTTCATATCAAAAAAGTCCCAGTCTCTGTGCTAGAGTCTGTATGGGCGCATATAAAGTGGCCCCATTGAGGTGTGAAGAGCTGAGGTTGAGGTAAATATGGATGAACCATCTCTGGAGCTACAGTAATGTATCCTACACTGGCCCAGATTTCAGGATCCTCTAGAAGGCCGCACTAACTCATCTTCTAGTATCTACTCACGAACAGCACATTCAGTTTAGGCTTCTAATAAGGGTAAGAGCTTTTCTGTATATTTTACTTTTAGCATGTTCGTAGTGGGAAAAACTGTATGAACCTAATGCCTCATAATTCAAGAAGTGAAGAAGTGTGATGCTGGACTATATTGATCATTTGAATGTGGGTCGGCACTGATGCAATGGGGCCACCACAATGAACGAGGGCCAACTTTCGCATCTAGCTGAGTAGGTGGAACTCAAGCAGGTTAGATGAAACAGACCGCTACATAAAACAGTAAGTATATCACTGCTCCATTGTTGTTGCTCATCATGACATCAATCTTCTAATGGGCTGCATTGTTTAGCGGCTGACCTCAGATGAAGGCATGGCAAGATAAACTAGCTTATATCATGTCTATACAAAGAGCTTTATGTCCCAAGTAAGAGACGTGTCATGGATTATGTTGGATTGCATGAGATTCCAGTGAAGAGAAAGAGTGCATCTAGGGTTTTCCATTTAACAGCTCCATAAAGATCTGCTTATTCGTGACAGGTTCTACATATAGTGCAGAACTGATCTCTTTATCTGTCCATGCTGAGCTATCTATTTGAGAGCTGTCAAAAGCGAATTGGAGCCCAGAGGGTCATTCAAAACTCCATTACTGCAGATACATTAGGAAAAGGTTAAGAACAATGACTTTGCTTAAGATTGTACTAGCAAGCACAGTAAGACAACAATCAGCCATCAACATTAAGATGAACTGCTGGACAGCATTAGTGGAGAGAATCTGTGCTCTGTTACAAAACCTAGAACGCATTCTGCCTTCATTGGCTGCTGCATTGAAAAGCATCGAATCTCATATTGGACTGTTTAGAAACCGTCTATTAAAAGAGTCTAAAGTTGGTCCTGATAACCTTTGCTTGGGACAATTAAAATTAAATTAAATTACTTTCATTTAATGTTTTTTTTTTTTTCATTGATATGAAATAATATAAGTGAATTTGGTTTTCTAAATGTACATTTTAATATAGTTTGATATAAATCAACATTAACTTTCAGATCATGGCCCTCAATCAAGTTTGATTTTGCACCCATCATAGCAAAAATTTTGGAGCATATATATATAGTAAGGATAATGTACATCCACCTGGTTGTTCTCGCAGAGTAAAGCCCGACAGGGTGATTAGGACCCCCATGCACATTGAAGCGGGGTCTTGCATCAGTCTGAAGGGGTTTATTCTGCGAGAACAACCAGCTGGATGTACGTTATCCCGCTTATTACAAGGCTACTTGCAAATATTGATTTGAGTTGAAATATTTGAATGCAAAGCTTCCGTGAAGACAGCAGTTTGCGAGCAAGTGGCAAATTCAAACTAAATGGACATTTAAGGGAAACGGTGCAGTTTTAAAACCTTACCAGTTTGTTAGTTCTCTTATAATCCATTACAACTTACAAAACAATCATGGCAAAATGGCAGCAGCTGGGTTTGTATGAAATGAGAGTGAGTCCGCGATACCAGGATGACATAATTAAACAATTGTACACCATTTTGAATCACGTTTTAATATTTTATTAGCTAAACAAACGCAAAGCTTCCACCAAGAAAAAAAAAAAAATAGTTTAAGCAAGAGTACAGCGCCGACTGCTGTTACCCGGATGAGCCTGTGTTATTAGTTTTACAGGTTGTTATCAAGGGACATACTTCGGAATGTCGAGACTGACCAATCAGAATCAAGTATTCCATAGAGCCGTGTAATAAATAAAAAACTGACCAATCAGACATATTTGTATTTTTATATTATTATTATTATTTTTTTTATTGAAGAACATCTCGGTTACGTATGGTAACCCTCGTTCCCTGAAGGAGGGAATGGAGATGTCACGTTAGTGACCGATGAATTGCGATATCCCAATTCGTCGGTCACCGACATGACGTCGAGAGTGCCCGACTGAAAGGGAACTAAAATTATCACAATGCATGCTAAGATAGCCTTCACAGAATTTGGCCAGGTCAGTCCCTTTGACCTAAAATATTTACTCCTTGAGATTTTAGGTAAAAATTATTAATTTTAATTTAACATTTATAATTAATTATTATCTTTTCATCAACTCATGAGCCTCCTGCACTTTCCTCGTAAACCCTTAGGGGTTCGTAATCCCAGTTTTGGGGAAACCCTGTCTAAGAAAGTTAATAATCATGCCATTGCTATCTACATTTTTGAACAGGACATTGGCAGTGATACAATGCCTACAATGCTGTCTAGGTTGACATCACACTCAGTTTTGGAACAGAGCTTATGTTTCTCTAAAATGTATTAACACCACTCAGGACTAGCTGCAAGGTTGTGTAAAAAAAAAAAAAAAAAATGTTTATACAAATGGTATATACCAACATTTAAAAATGTTTTTAAAATATCTAGCAATATGATATTTTCAGCAACATATGTTAAGCTAACATAATGTGGAATGCTAACCTGGTCTTTCTGTTGTCGCAGATTTATCGCTATCTTTTTTACATTTTATTTTCAACAATATTAGAGATACACCTTTTCCGCATGTCTGAACATAGAGTCTGGTCGTCATTTGCCTCTGAGATGAACAAAGATGTAAAAATATGAAAAGGTGATAGTAAAACACACCCAGTGTGTAAATGGTGCTGCCGCTGGCGAAACGTGACCGGGCCTGAAGCTCTAATTGTGCGGCTCTGTCAGACTGGCCCCTGTAGCGGTCTCAAGAGGGAACTGACTCTCCTTAATGATGGCTGGGATTCCATCCACCCTCATATTACTCCTCTACCTTCTGTCTCCCTCTTTTCCTCTGCTCCCTTCCCGTTCCCCTCATGACTTAGTGGAGTTTCATCCTAGGTCATGCACAGGTGTCCAATCTACTCTCGCTGCATTTTTTTTTTTTTTTCCATCTTTGCATGTGATGGCCTGGGGCATTCTTTCAAAAGAAAAAGACAGAAAAACACAGAGAATATGAAAAGGTAAGAAATTTTTGGCAAAAGGTGAAAAAATCAAACGACTACGGAAATTGAAAATACCCAGATGTTATTATAAAAGAGTTGCAAGAGGCTAATTCAAAATACTAATAAATATTACTGTATATAAATAATAGTATGTGAATAATACTAAAACAACACAGCACCAAGTTATATAAAAAATAAATAAACAAATTAATTAATTATTACCAATAAAAAAAAGGGTATATTGTGTCACACAGCACCACAAAAAAATAAAATATCTATCCCGTTATTATTTGGTACAAAAAAAAAGATCAATATTACCAGTTATAAAGAAATGTACAGGTACTACATAACATAATAGAAAGCTAATCATAGAAGATCCCAAAAGGCTTAAAATATGAGTCTTCATGAATAATTATTGGATCCTGAATAAACTTTCTGGATAATTCTGGATAGATGGATAAATGGTTGGATAAATGGATGGCTTCATTGATGTCACCAAAGGATATGTGTAACAAGTCCATTTTGTTTATCTGTTGACATTTGCTTTTTTGTGTATTTCCTGAATGTGAGTGTTGCATCAGCAGCATCCTCATATAACACATTGATATACAGCATTATGATTGGCTTTTTGCAATAAAATCACACAAAAAAGCAAACATCACTCCAATAGACTTTATTTAAATGTAATTTTGCACATGATGGTGTGTGTACTTTCACTTGTTTGTAACTAAACAGAAGTTAATTCATCATTCAGATATGAGTTTTTCAGATTTGTGCAAGTTATATCATGTCCTTCTGAAACTCTATCCTCCACAGCCCCACCCTTTCATTACTGCATTTGTGGGATAAACATTTCAAGACACCAAAAAAAAGGGCATTTTTTGCCAGTGAAGTAAAAAAGTAAAGTCTGGACCCGCTTGTAGACAGTAGTCACGTTTAGCAGACATATACACATAAACACATGCTTATTTGATATCACAGATTTGCCAGATAAACCATGAATACTGTTTTTTGGTGTAAAAATAGATGGAAAAATAGACGGGTATCAGTTTTCAGAGTGTACTTAGGTTCATCCCTCAGAAATAGGTACAGAGAAAACATATACAGGGAAACATGATGGCACAGTGTTTTGGTGGCTCATATTTGTGGGTAGTCTCTCAGACAGTGGCACTGCTGGTTTGGCATAATTACCCCCTTCGGTCTGGGCAATGACTACTGTGCCCCCGCTGTGGGCATTAACTGCTCTTGCAGGGTGCAATGAGGTCTTACAGTTAGATTGATGCGGAGTTAACTTATAAATGAAAAAGACACATACTGTAGATCAGGACTGTGATAAACCCTCAGAAACAACAACAACAATCCCTCACAGCCTATCATGGTTTTCTGCAGATGCTTTGCCAAGATGGCAGAAATGTGAGAGCACTTAGGATGTAATTATATATTTCTAACAGACACAAGCCCTCTTCATTTCAGCTTTTTCTGGAGATTTTTTTTTTCCATCTCACAGAGGTCAAGCGAGGATATTTCCGCCTTTTAAAGAGGAGTCGCATTCTTGTAACAAATCTCACATCACTATAGTCAGCCATTTATGGGGCTGCAAATCAAGGCTCTTTGTGTATTTTGTGTGTTTTAAATGTGTGAGTTTGAAAGAACAGGAAGAAGATGACTAGACACAGTAATATGATAGAGGAAGAACAGGTCTAAATTATGCATTATGAGTTATTAAATGAAACGAATGGGTTGTTAATTAATGTATGGATGAATCACCTGCAATGCCACTGGGTAAAGACATGGGGCCTTCTGTCACCTAACTCAGCATGCTGTGCTATATCACACCATACACAGTCTCTTTTCTCTTTCCCTATATTATGCAGTATGCATTACAGAACATGAATTATTGATCATGAAATGCATAATTTCAATATATCACTATTTTTCGTATTTATTATTATTATTTATACAATCGTTTACTGAAAATGCATACTGTCTGAGTAGGTAATTCTTTTGAATAAGTAATTACGTTGCACTAATAAGTATCCTTCACCAGATATTTGGGAGTGCAGTATAATGAAGTGAATTTTGGCAGGTCATCCTGTAAATGGAAATCTAATGTGTTTGGTGAGCATGTAGACTACATATAGTCACTTCAACTAATTGATGAATCGAAATAATGTGGCTCATAACCCTTCAATTATTTTCTATCCTATTCAAGCAAATCATTTGAAAAAATGAGCACTTTGACTTTCATGTATTATTAGTGTTAATATCATTGCTACAGCTGACTTTGATTATCTGTTTAACTACTGTTGGAGCTATAACCTACACAGGCATTATGCGGTTTCAGTCATATGAGGTGTTTGGCTATTAAGATGGTCATTAATACATAATGTTGTCTCTAGTCATAAAAAGCTGCTCTCATTCCTGCCCTCTCAGCCTCTGGCCTTAAATATTAATGTCCTACATATGCTGCTTGCCATGTGGAGCATTATTAGCTTTATATTGAAGGAACAAAGGTTGAGCCTGAGAAAGCAGCACTGGGCATGGGGCTTTAAAATGTTCCTGGATGAGCTGTGGAGGGATTTTTTATTAAGATGTATAGAATAGCTGCGCTCCCTTTTGTCGAAAAGAAGGGTAGTTCTAAACAATAATCACTATGTGCAGTTTCCTATATGGAACCACACTTATAGTCTAATAATAATAATAATAATAAATATACTGTAGCTGCAAGCAGTGATTACCGGGGTTTCAAGCACTTTAAGGCATCTAGGTCAACCTGAAATTTTGGACTGACATTACAATACATCTATGAATAATGCAACACACACACTCAACCTGAAATGAAAATGCTTAAGTATAATACTTAATACAAAGTAAGCATACTTACATGCAAACACATTTTGTTGAAGATGTATAGATTTAAAGTAAATGATAGGTAACAAAATGCTTACTGCAAGTCTTCTCTTTATAATGCAATTTTCAGGTCTCACTGTAATCATAATGTGGCATAATTGCAAAATGTGATTCCTCCAGATAAATGAAGTGGTAAAGTTTGAGAAAATGTGATATTGAATGTTATCATAGTGACTTATAATTTATAGACATGAATACAAATGGCTGACTTGTAAATAGAGCTATATTAGCAAGAAGATTAAGCAAATTAATGGTCTTCTGCTGCCATCCAATTTCAGGGATTTTGCCATTTAAATGTACAGTTTTTCATCTTTTTAACTGTTATAGAGGCAGCTAATATCTGAGCCCTGTAAATTTTACATTTTGCATGCTTATCTCCAATCATATGACACATGTGCTCAAGTTTCATTAAGTTTTGAGCTACAATTTATAGACCTTTGGGTACACTACATCATGGGGCCCCTGTTATAACAGTCCAAATGCAAATGTTCAACATTTTTGATAATTATTGATCTAGTGAATTGTACTGCACTGACTTTATTGTTTAAAACCTAACGACTAGTTCACCAAAGTAGTTTTTTTAATAATGCCAAATGTTTTAATAAACATTTTGGTTGACAGCATTGGTCCCAGAGATAAAGTTTATCTATCAAGGAGGTCTATCAAATTATATATTTGTGTAAATACATGATATATTTATTTATTTATTTATTTATTTATTTATTTATTTATTTATTTATTTATTATTATTATTAATTTATTTATTTATTGCAATTTGAGGTCATTTACTATAGAAATATTGTGTTTTTATAAGCCTTTTTAACTGTTATAGTGACACCTATAGTCTTGCTTGTTAATACTTGTTAAGAGTCATCTGTCACATGCTTTCACCAAGTTTCGTAAAGTTTTGAGTTTTCATTTGGGTTTTATAGGCTTTTCGTTATATTTGGCCACACCCCTTTTTCTAAAAGACCCCATTATAGCTAATAAAGGACAAAATTTAACTTTTTTAATATAAATATTTATCTAGAGTGTCCAGAGAATTACGCTGCAGTGATTTGATCGAGATTGATGATGAAAACCTAGGACTAGTTCGCAAAAGTAGATTTTTTAACATAATTGAGAATAATTTAATGAACGATTTGGTTGACAGTATTGGTCCCACAGGCAAAGTTGTTCAGAATGAAGAGATCTATCATATGATATAATCAGGGGTGCACATAAGTGGTCCGCAGGTCCGCATGCGCGACCAAAATAAAAAATGCGATATATAAATACATTCTGACAGCGCATTTGCGTACCGACATGGTTGACAGCTGTTAATAAACAATTACCATTTTAGATCAACAAACTGTACTATATAAGATTTCTTTTCAAACTGAAAGCATAAATCTAGGCTATCCCATGTCGTTCTCAAAGCACAATGCAAAACTGTGAAATTCATTCACTGGCACTCTTTAATCAGCAGCAGCGCTAAATCCGGAAGCGCGTATACTTGCCTGCAAGCTGGTATATTTATTTGCTGGCAACCCACCAAAATAAAAGCCTGCTGATTTTAAGTTTGAAAATGATGTAGACGCTTTTATCCAAAGCAACTTGCAATTGGGGAATACATAAAGCAATTCTTCTTAAACAAGCAAACAAAGAAAGTAGTAGTACATATTATCATTTTATTTTTAAGTTTACTATAAAATAATTGTATTTGTATTTAATACTAGGCCTAACTTTTATTTGTAATTAATATTATCATATATTATTATTTAGTTTATTATTATTATTAAAAATAAACTAAACAAATAAAGTGCAATAATATTATAACTATTATTAATATTTTTTTATAGTTATATTTAATGGGTCATGCTATATGCAGTGTTAGGACCAAACCAAATCTCCAGGTTTTATTATGAGAACCAGGCTGAAAAAATTTTGTGGTTATATGTTATGTGTAGTGCTATATGCAGTGTTTGGACCAAACCAAATGGCACCCCCCAACACTGCACATTTTGTATGTCTCCCTTATCTGACACACCTATTTCAGTTCCTGAAGTTTCTTTTAATGAGCTAATTAATAGAATCGGGTGTGTGCTAGTGTATGTGTGAAAAATTGTGCAATATACAATCATTTACGTACTTGAAAAAACACAATTTTGCCCCCCAGTGGCTGATTTAATTCAAAATTCTTACAGACCCCCATGAGTCGAACATGCCCACTTCTGTTAACCTTGTCAAATAGGTGCTTAAAACTTGTTTGGCCAATGGTGGCCATGTTTTTGAGAGATAGGCGAATGTCCTCATAGACACTTTTGGCACTTTGGGAGAAAGACACTGCATACCAATTTTTAAGTTGATAATGTCCTCATAGACACTTTTGGCACTTTGGAGAAAGACACTGCATACCAATTTTTAAGTTGATTGAACAAATGGTTGCATAGTAATTTGACCAAAGATTGAGCTCGTACACACGTGGACAGAGTTTGGTGAAGATATCTCATTCCGTTCAGGAGTTATAGCCATTTTTGTAAAAGTGGCCCCGCCCCTAACTGACGTTTTTGGCATCTCTATGCGACGGTGAGTCGAAATTCAACCTTTTTATTTTTTTATTATTGATATTCACTGTCCAGTGAATATTTCTGCAGTGATTTGGTTCCGATCATGCAAAAAACCTAGGAATAGTTCACAAAAGTAGGTTTTGAATTTACTTCAAAAGTGACAGGAAAACCAGACCTCTTAGAGCAAATCTGATTATCTAAAAAAAAAAATCTTATTTTCTTCATTTTGACCCAAGGATTCCAAAAGTATAAAAGTTTTGAGTCTACGACAAACAATCTAGGAGTTATGAGCAGTTTTGTACTGCACCTCCTGATGGCCTCACTAACACCTCTTCCAGCAGCAACCTAGTTATCCCGGGAGGTCTCCCATCCAGGTACTGACCAGGCTCAGCACTGCTTAGATTCAGTGGGCAACCAGTCTTGGGTTACAGGGTGATATGGCTGTCTATAATCATCATTTCAAATTGCTCAGGATGCCATATTGCTTTTGCCTTCAAAAATAAATCACACACAATTACGTATATCTAGTTCTCTTTCCGCACTCCAAGTTGAATCCACTCTTTTCCATATGAAAAGTGGGAGAGTTTTTTCCTCTGTATTATTGATCTCTATAAAGTAGCAGCTAGTGAATAATCGTGTCTCTTGTAGAATTTTCTTAAATAATTCTCAGAACACTCATATTATTTTAAAGCAACTCTCTTACGTGCTCATTTCCTGGCAGTAACCACGTTTTGTTAATCAGAGCTACAGTACCTTCCTGTGAAGCAAATGGCCAGTATGTATGTTCTATAGCCCTGAGTGGAGCTCCAAAATATGGTGGGGGAGGAAGAGATTATATCTGCCTATAGGGTGAGACTGTGTGGGGGAAGATCTGGGAATCCCTGATTACTTTGTGGTGAGTCCTCTGGCCACTGGAATGGTATAAATGGGAGCACAGCTGCCAGTGAGACCATGGTCTGGCGTTTGGTTTCTTGTACTACTACAAAATGACCTGAGGGAAATTGGGACTACCCCCTTGGTTTTCACACTGTAGAGTCCCTATGTATTTCTGTACATACATTAAGAAAGCATTCATGGATTGTGTTGAGTTTGTTCTGGCTCAGAAATGAAATGTGTAGGGCCAGATGATGCAATTTGTATATGGAGATTTATGAGACGTCAAAAAAGTATATTGCATTTAGTTTAATACAAAATATATTATATATATAATATATATATATATATATATATATATAAACTTTATATTCAGCTAGGAAACAAAAGTGACAGTAAAGACATGAATTGTTACAAATGCTCTCTAATTCAAATAAATGCTGGTGTATCATATCAAAATGTATCATAGGTTTCGCAAAAATATTAAGCAGCAAGGACAGAAAAAATATTTCTTGAGCAGAAAATCAGCATAATAGAATGAATTCTGAAGGATCATGTGACTCTGAAGACTGGAGTAATGATGCTGAAAATTTAGCTTTGCGTCAGAAATAAATTACTTTTTAAAATATATTCAGATAGAAAACAATTCATTTTTAATTGTAATAATATTTCACAGCATTTCTGTTTTACTTTATATTTGTTCGAATAAAATGCAGCCTTGGTGAACATCAGAGACTTCTTTCAAAAAAACTATAAAAAATTTTATAAAATAGTATTTTTCCCAAAATATATGTGTAGCATATATATATTTATTGTAGTTGAGGAATCGGGCCATTAGCTTATCAACATGCTAATGCTAAGCTCTATTGAAATCTATTTAGTTTGGTCCTAAGGTGCATCCCAATTTGTGTCATGTTTTAGAATAAATTGCGTGATTAGTATATTCACACTGAAAATTCCAAAAATAAAAGTGCAATTTAAATAACTGGATGATGCACTTAAAAACTAAGTGTGGAGTTTTGGACACATGCGCTCAATGCACTCAACTGTTGCAGCTTTAATTGCTTACTGGAGTGAACAGGATCTATCAGACTCTGATGTTGGATGACAAAACAACCTTATATAATTCATATACTAGACCATAGAGTACATAGTGCATCATTTGGGACACAACTAAACTGCTTCACAAAAAGCACTAATTGCTGTATGTATAATGCTCCAAACTGATCACCTAGGAAGTAGCTGGCCATTATAGTCAGTAGACTATAATTGGGTCTACTAGATTTTGGAAAAGAGCTATGCTAAGTACATTATTAATGTGATTAAATATAGCAGGATGGACACCTTACTTGTAGTTTACCAAACTTCATTTTAACTTTCTTTGTTTCCAATTCATGAGAGACAGATTTTTGATTGTAGGCAAAATCACTCAGGATTACAACCACAAAACCAGCCCACATGTAGCCCACTCCCATGCACTTCCATTCTCTGCCAGCCAATCGCAGAGACAATGACCTGCTTCAAGGCATGTGTGCCATTAATATTATTCTAAATGTCACGTCATGTGAATATCAGGCTAAATTTAGAAGCTGCGTGAGTGTACAGAGCACCCATATTTGGCAGAGTGCTAAAGGCCTGATCTGAGTTTGTGTGTGGGAGAGAGGTCTCAGTCTTTTCCCCAGGCCAAAGTTTCTGGGAAGGGTTCCAGACAAGGAGATCGGGAGATGGAAAGAGTGGCCAGAGGAACCTGAGATACTCTATGGAAGCACATATTCCCACACTGTTCTTGGGGTCTGATCCTGGTGTTGACGCACAACATACACAAAAACACATACCAAGACACACTGTACATAGACAGACATATTCACCACAATCACAGATACACACAGTAGCTTGCATGCCAGCCTCCACTGAGATTAAAAGCCTTTTAATTTCATTAAGAGTCAAATGAGTTCTAATCTACAAATATCAAGGTTTCTCACAATGATCTCAACAGGTTTCCTATAAATGTACACCCATTGTGCCACACCATTCACACACACCACCCAGCAGGCCGTGACCTCTCCCGTTTTGTCAAATGCAGGTATATTTTTAGTGTCTGGTGCTCAGAAGTGAAACTTTCCAGGAATCCGTCAGGCTGCTGGCAGGAATCGGACTCCAATGTTTACGCTTCTGGGCTTTTTTTGCCAACGCAGTAAGACAGCAATGGACCAGAGAGACCTTTAAGGACACCTGAACCAAACTCTAAGACTTCTAAAGCATGTCTGACACAACCCTTTAATCCTTGAACAGTGTGCATGCAATCAATAATTCATTCTATCTTAATTTGTATTTGTATAATTGATCATGACAACTGACGAATCCTTTCTTAAATGGAATTTTGAGGTTTGCATGCCGTGAATATGCAGAGAGATCTTTATGAAGATTATATTAAGTATTGATGTTCATGTCATCCCCCCATCGTACATTACATGTTGACTTGTCATCAATCAAAATGAGTTGATGTGAACTGTGGAATCAGTGCGGAACATTACACAAACTGCCCTAGAGCGACGTGTTATCAATTTACCGAGAAGCATTAAAATTCCTGGTATCATGCACAATCTTAAAACATGTATGAACATATATAGTCCATTCAGCCATCTCTAATAGATCTACTGTATTAAGTTCTCAACAAAGTACAGTTCTGCACTTTTCTCCTTTATACTGTAGGTGCAGCCTTCATTCAAGGAGGCAAATATTAAGGTTTCAACTGAGAGGGTTTCCAGTGATGGCAATGGCAAAGGCAATAATCATGTACCAACCCCTGAATATTTAATTAAACATGAACTCATGACTAGTGAAGACATGAACATGAACCGCTTCAGATGGATCAGGCGTGTGCGGCAGGGAACTGAACGAATCATTCAAACTGATTCGCGAACCAATTTATTGGTTTGCCAACTGGTTTGATCAAGCTTTTGAACAGAACTCAAATGAACGAATCATTCACGAATGGGGATCGCTCATTGCCAAGAGAAAAGTAGACAGTGCGTTTGGAATAAACTGAAGCATTTATAACTTGTATTGCATTAAGATAAAGTAACAAGAGGAGCATCACCCACAGTAACGAAGTAAAAGTAAATTTTTTTCACTAAAAATGTACTTAAGTAAGAGTAAAAGTACCCATCTTTAAATATACTCCAAAAGTATTAGTTACCCAAAAATGTACTCGAGTAAATGTAACGAAATAAATGTAAGTCGTTACTATCCACCTCTGTGTGCAGCACATTTTATGGAGGATGAGGACTGTTTCCTCTGAGAGTAGCCTACAATGCCGTTGTCTGTTTTCTATAAAGTGGGGCAATTCTAACTTTGCAAGGACAGTCTGGCGCTTCTGACACAGTCTGTAAGTATGTTTACATATGTAATGTTAAAGGATTTGCCACTGATGATTCAAACTAGAGTTTTGAGAAGTGTAGAGTAACTGTTAATGCTTGTTGTTTGTCCTTTCTCTGATCACAAATGCAGACATGTTGTTTTTTTGCTTATGCAAAAAAATCTAGTTACAGTAATTAATGTAGATACTGTAACTTCATGAAAAATTGCAAAATAACACATGCAAACATGTCTTTAATTAATTCAATTTCGCTAACATACACAACTGATAAGAAAGCAATCCATATTATTGCACTGTATTCAATATATGCATTTTATCAGTCCATGCATTACTTCAGAATCAAACCAATGACCTTGGTGTTACAAGCAAAATTCTCTAATGTTTGACCGCATAACAACCTTCTTGTCTTGTACTGCATAATACCTCAGTTGACGAAAAAAAAAAAAAAAATAGCATATGACGGAGTGGATCAAAGCAGTAAATTGGTTAATCAATGTCCATCTTTTATTTATTTATTTTTCCATACTTTTTTTTTTTACCAAGAAATATGCATTAGACTAGAGTCATTAAATGTTTGCTTGATTATGACTAAAGTTCACTTGAATTTGTTGTAGATCATCAGACATGACGTTATGCTGCCTTGAAATGTGGTCTGAAACCTTTAAGCTGAAACAATGTCTGATAGGTCAGTGATGGGCTGACTAACTGACAAAGACAGCTGCCTTTGGTTTCAGACGCATCCTGGGAATGCATCAGCTTTCAAGCAGTTTCTCAGCAGACGACACTAGTCGGTAGGTAATTACAGGTGAGATGTTAACCACAACACAAGTTAGAACAGGGAGGCATGAGTGGAGAAAAACAAAGGCGTAAAATGACATTTAGTATACAGTACTGTACTCTTGCTGCCATAATGCATCATTTGTCTGCAGTGTGTCAACGGGAAGTGTGGACATAATCAGGACACATAAGTTATCAACAGCTGTCATCTGCCTTGTCAACCAGGCCTTGTAAGAACTGACAGGTAACATTTCCTCATCTTTAACCCTTTCGCACTCACATGCACATAAAGATGATATATGTGACCATGTGATGACCAGCTCCTCTATGAGCAACACGGTGTGCCTTTTACCATGTACGTCATATGGAAATATCTGAACCCTTGACACAGCGGAATCACTTCCTTGTTCCACATTCAGGACATGTACAACTTTCACATTACAGTACTGCTATTTTCAAATGAGTGACAAACCGGGAAATGGCACACTGCTTTGGAGAGAATGGAGGAAAGAGTAGCAATAATGTGAACAACAGAAAGATGTCTGTCAAGATCCAAATAAATCATGTTTTATAATATAATATAATATTACTGCATATAATATATAATATAAATAATATAATATAATATAATATAATATAATATAATATACTATAAATATATAATAAAACTTTGGGTGAGCTATTCCTTTAACCCTATAAAGCTTTTAGTATCACATTTAATACTCAAAATTCTAAGACCTCAAAATGATCAAAACTTTGCTGAAAAAAACTGTTGTACACAATCTACTACATGACTTCTTTTTAGCAAGTTAATATTTAATTATAAAGTATAATTCCAAAACTTTCCATCTGTCCAACTGTCTTTTTGCTGTGAAATCTTTAAAGATTTCCATATGGTAAACATAAAGAATAACTATTATAACTTATACTGAACTGAAGCCATAGGTGACGAATTGTGTGATACAGCATGTGCATTCTTACAGTCCACATCTGTACTTTATTATTCTTACATCATTATTTTTAATGACAAATCATGTTAAAATGTATACAAGGCTTTGATGTGCCATAGATCGCACCCCTGTGGCTCTCTCCAATCACAGAAGGACACCGTCACCTGAGTATTGAATCCCATGAACTACATTTCCCATCAGCCCCGTACCTAGGTCTAATCACCTGCACAGGTGTTCCCCCTTAACTCCTCTATATAAACTTCTTCCAGACTCTTGCACTTTGTGAAGTCTTGTTCTGCCCCGGCTAACATTTCCAAGCGTTTATCTATTTTGTTGGTTTCCTGGTATCTGACCTTAGACTGTTTATTGACTCCTGATTGCTCGTTTGCCGCCTGCCCCGACCTACCGCCTGGTAACCGTTTTCTGATTCTGGATATCCTGTTACATGCCTGACGATGTTGTTTCATTTCTGCCTGTCTAACCTTCCGCTAATAAATATACTGCAAATTGATCCGAACGTCTCTGACTTTGCATCACATGATGCTAAAACTATGCATTTAAATATCATTTTACTAAGACATATCATTCCAAGATATAAAGTGACAACAGATATTTGTAATCTGCTATACTGCTATAAAGATCTTACTGATTTACATTACAAGCTTCCATCTTATTTTAGAATTTTAGAATTTCATCTGTATTTGCACAAGATTTAAATATTATTGCTCAGTTTGAGCTTCTGAATAAAACTGAGGGTTTTTTCCTCTTTGACTATGAGTACATTCTCTTGTATCATATAAGTATGTCATATGTCGTCATAAAAGGCTTCTATATCAAATATGGTACTTAACAAAAAAGGTACTTAACTTAAAGATTTTGTCTAAAGGTACAATAAAGTGTTCCATTACCAAAAAAAAAAATACTTAAAAAAAAAAAATATATTTCTGGAATATTGATCTGGTCAGTACGTAGCAGAGGGGGTTGTTAATTCATTTCAGCTGCTTTGGTGTGTTAATAAAATTAATAACAGGTGCACTGGATGGGCAACCATTAGAAAACCCCCCAAACAGGAATGGTTTTACAGGTGGAGGCCACTGACATTTTTTCCCTACTCATCTTTTTTTATTTTTTTTTTCACTAGTTTTGCATTTGGCTAGGGTCAGTGTCACTACTGGTAGCATGAGGGGCGATACCTGGACCCTACAAAGGTTGCAGAGGCAGTCCAACTCCTCCAGGGATGGCGCATCAATAGGTGGCCATTGCCATAAAGTTTGCTGTGTCTCCCAGCACTGTCTCAAGAGCATGTAGGAGATTCCAGGAGACAGCCAGTTACTCTAGGAGAGCTGGACAGGGCAGTAGAAGGTCCTTAACCCATCAGCAGGACCTGTATCTGCTCCTTTTGTGTGCAAGGAGGAACAGGATGAGCACTGCCAGAGCCCTACAAAATGAATTCATGGAGGAACACAGAGACCTCTACAGGCTAGAACAATGGCACACTTACTGCCGTGCATTAGGTATTGGGATGGAATCCTTGGACCCGTTGTCAGACCCTATGCTGGTGCATTGGGTCCTTGTTCCTCCTCGTGAACGACAATGCCCGGCCTCATGTTGGAGAGAGTATGCAGTCAATTCCAGGAGGATGAAGGAATTGATACCATTGAATGTCCCCCACGCTCGCCTGACCTTAAATCAATAGAACACCTCTGGGACATTATGTTTCGGTCCATTTGACGTCTCCAGGTTGCACCTCAGACTGTCCAGGAGCTCAGTGATGCCCTGGTCCAGATTGGGGGAGGGAATACCCCAGTACACCATCCTTTGTTTTCATTAGGTGCATGCCCTGGACGTTGTCAGGCATGCATACAAGCACGTGGGGGGCCATACAAACTACTGAGTACCAGTTTGAGTTGCTGCAGTGAATTTTCAGCTTAATGGACTAGCCTGCTGCATCCTTTTTCACTTTAATTTTGAGTGTCTTTGAATTCAGCCATCTGTAGGTTTGATAATTTTCATTTCCATTAAACAATGTGGCATCTTTTCATTCATAACAAATTATCCCCAGTCCATATCAGTATAGATATCCTGCATGATATTTTTCCCCATTGAGATCTGATGTGTTTTCAAAGGTTCTTTAATTTTTTGAGCAGGTCGTGTAGTGTGTGTACTATGTGTGTGTGTGTGTGTGTGTGCCTTAAACACAGGTAATGTGTCTGCCACCGTTGGCCCCAGATATTAGAAACAGACAGGGCACATGCTCTTGATACACACTGCCCACTCTCAATTCTTTTCTTTCCAGTCTCTTGAAGGACAAACACTAGAGTAAAGCTTAAAGGGAATTTCACTTCCCAGGTGTCAATCACAGGTTCATTGTGTATCCCAGTCTGTCTGACTGGTTCATTCTCATGACTTTGGTTTGGGCCCTCAGGGTTTGTTTGGGTTTGCCCGGTGTGTCTCAGGAGCGGGCTGAGTAGTGAAGTGTGGCGGTATAGAACAGAAATGATTAGGACAGACTGTGTATGTCCAGTGTTGGGGGTGGGGAAATGAGCTGGTCGTGGTAAAAAGCGGAACCTTGAGGGGTCTGTCGCTTCCCTCTTTCACTCAGCCTTGTAATTCGCACATACCGTCACACGGCTCTGAGTCACTGGCTTTTCTTAAAACATGGAGGTCCAGGAATTCTTTCACCCTAAGGTTTGTTATTTTGCCAGTCACATCTTTTAATGTGCAGGAATTTTCACCAAAGACCTTGCATTTTTGATATGCATTCCTTCCTGCTAGAACATTTATTGGTGTGAAAGTAGTATCTTAGCTGAGTACCCTTATGAAAAAGAAGTGCACTTAATTTTATAGAACATACATTTATAGTGTTTACTTCAACTCTTAAATTAATATATTTTTTAAAAGATAATATTAATATTTTAATAATCTTTTGTCGTTGCATTTATTTTGATGTGTCGACTCGTAAAGCACATATAAATGCTTGATTAATTATTTCAAGTTGGTAATTCTTATTTTGATATAACATGTAAAGTTAATCTATTGTGAATGTACTAAATTTGCAACGTTCATCATTACAAAAATGTGTAATTACAAGTATATTTTGAATACATGACATACAGGTTTTAATAGAAATGCCAGTATGTAATTATAGTTTGGGACCATAAATAAACCATTCAGCAGTATAAATAAATCTCTAGTTGGTTACTATACCAACCTACCTTCATAACCTTCTATCCACCACACCCCAACACACACACACCACACACACACACAAACACACAACACACAGGTGGATAAATATGATAAAGTCCAAGATAGAATAAAAGTTTTTCATTGTACACACGAGACCCTAATCATGCAATAAACAATCTAATTTAACAACATTAGATTGCAACCAGAAAACCCGATAATGTACTTAAAAATAGTTATTTCCATGGAAAAGGCATTAAAAGTGTGCATGATTCTGGTAATGTCAATTTATGGTTTATCACTAATAAATTACAGGAGGACTGGGTTCTTTGTTACTGACATCATTTAAAAAATGGCTGTGTATTCTGAAAAAAAAAAAAAAATATATATCTATATATATATTATATAATAATAAGAATATAAAATAATAATCATAAATAAATAAATAAAATAAAATGACTGGCAAGTAAACATACATCTCAATTATTTTCCGTACAATAGAGTAACAGTCCGATGGCTTCATGAGTGGTAAATTCCTTTTTGAGTGCTCTTAAACTGGGAAATTGGCGCCAGACTAAGTAGTCACAATGACTTTAACCCTGCTCAGGTGATTCCCCGTCAAAAACCGATGTGCCCAGAGGAAAAGGTGTTCAATTTTAATCAGACTTCGGTGTCGTCCTGCATCAGGATGTACCATGCCATTATAGATGAATGGAAATGCTTATGGATTGCTTTCTCGATAATCTGACTTCCTTGGGGCACATGTATTATGTTTTTAGGAAATGGATTCTATACACCTGCATACATATCAAAACAGACCAACCATTAAAGGGCAAACTAACTTCACAATGCTTGTGCTATGCCTGAACCGGATGTTTCATTGTGTTCATTGATCCTGTGATCTTTTTTTTGGGTTTTACATACCAGAACGTTTAACAATCATAAGCAATTAAGGGCCCGGCTGTGCCTGTATTGGCCGTTACACAATGTTTTTAATTGCTTCGGGCCGAATGTCTCTTTCTCAATGCCTCCAACAAACCAGGCTAATGAGGGCCAATCACAAGCAGACCTGCAGTGGTAACACAACAGGTCTCAATGGGACTTTCCACTTTTTTCTTCCCTCTAAAAAGCCATAACATAACGCAGGCAGGCTTGGTATGATTTTGGCAGCGGCCTTTAACTATGCAGTAAAAACAATGTGATATGGCCCTTAGGTGTTTTGATTTCACTTCTCCAATGAAACCTATGGCCTATCCTATGTTTCCTTGAAAAGACACGCGAGCGGAGAGACAGACAGAGAGAGAGAGAGAGAGAGAGAGTGATAGGTGATAGGTTGTCAATGAATGGTGATTTGCACAACTTCTTTCTTACTTGTGTAATGCATGCCAACATCCAAGGTGAACTCTCAGAATACAGCAATGCTCATTATACTCCTATTTACATCAGTTCACATATGTTCGGATTGTGCATTACTGCAAAACACCAAACACCATACATATATATATATACATACATTCATTGTCGTTTCCCAGCTGAAATGAACCCGATTGGCCGAAACAAAGCCTATTTTAATTGTTTTTCATACAAAGGATCATTACAGGGTACAATTTATTAATTAAGAAACTCATTTTTTGCATGGTTACCATTTTATTATTTATTAAATGTATTTATTTATTTCTCTTTTATAATAAAATCAGTTGATGGCCATTGCAATGCGATACCTGACAATATTATAATGTAAAAATAGAGGAAATTCGCATAAAAAATATTTAATTGAAATTAGCATAAACCATTAAATAGCCTATATCACTAATATGCTCATATGCTGATATAGGATCATTTAATTGTTTATGCTAATTTCCTCCTATTTTTTACATTTACAGTGCTCACCTAAAATTAACTAATTTATTTATTACACGCTTAAATGTAAGGTTAGCAATTTCCAAAGAAATATCTTTTTTTCATAACTGGAACATTACGTGTTGCAATCCTAAATTCACTTGAACCATTTTAAAATATGGGTAAAGATTTTTAGTTTTTTTCCACATATTCAGTTCATTCATTTAAAATAGCATTTTAATATCTACCATTTGCTGACTATCAGCCAGAATTGGCTGTTGGTGCATTCTTAAAGGGATACTCCACCCCAAAATGAAAATTTTGTCATTAATCTACCCCCATGTCGTTCCAAACCCATTAAAAACTTTGTTCGTATAAACAAAAATAATGACTTTTATTCAACAGTCTCCTCTGTGTTTCTCTATATCACCATATCGTATACTCTTCTTCATATCGCGGTGGTTCCCAACCGACCCCCATAGAGTCGCTAATAATTCCACTGAGGGTGCGTAATTAAGCCAATCATTTTTTTTAAACAGCACGATAAATTAATTCTGATTAAAATAATTCTGAAAAAAAAATTTAAAAAAATTAAATATGACAAAAAAAAAATCATACTTGCCAAATTTTGCAACATATCGAGAGTGGGGAGAATACAGGCATTAACCGAAAAAAAAGCAGAGGCAAAGAAAATATAGCAAAGCGGCCCGAGGAGAAGATAAAAAATGAATCGTATAGGCCTTATTTAGACGGTTATCTTGAATTTGGTTTTCATTGAAGGCGATGAGTTGGTATGAGTGTGTAATCTGTGGTGAGAGACGGGAGATGATGAAAGCACAAACTAATGAGACATCAGGCAAAACACTACAGGCGATTGGGTAAGCCTGCAAATTTTCCTGCGAGGAAAAAAGAACTTGTTATGTCAAATGAATTTAGAACATAATGAATGTTTTTACAAGAGCTGGAAATGAAAATAGACGAGGCAGCGGTTTGCATCAACGATGCGCTCTCTTAATTGCCCAATCAAAAAGCCACACCATCGGGAAACTCTGCTCAAACCAGCATGTGTAGAAATGGCGAGAAATAATGCGAGGGGCACGAGGCAGCTTCAAAACTAAAAGCTGTGTACCTCTGTCCACAATAATGCAATAAACACAAGATCGACAGAATGGCAAATGATGTTGAGAACACACTGATTGAGTTAAAAAGATGCCATTTTCCATCCAACTTAATGGCGATCTACTGTGGCGGATGAAGCAGTCCTCATTGCGCGCATATGTGCGAGTCGTTGATGACTCGAACTAAAAAAGCGGGACATACTTTTGTCATTAATTTGTCTACAACAACCGCGAGGGAGAAGGAGATATTTTCCACGCTGCGTACACTTCACAAAGAAATCAGATTCCACAATTTAGTCGCATGCTGCACTGATGGAGCTGCTTCAATGATGGGGAAAAACAAGGGCTTCAATGCGTTTGAAAGAAAAGCACCCTACTGTCTTGTGTTTCACTGTATGATACACCGTCAAGCAGCAGCCCACAGCAAACACCTCTGATGAACTTAATGAAACAATAAGAAGACAGTTGTAAAGATGGACAACTTTTATAAAAGCCCTTCCCGGTAAATAAGCGAATCTTTTCACGGAGCTGTGCTTCAGAAAATGAGTGCATCGAACCTCCTCAGCGATGGCTGGCTATCAAAGGGCAGTGTTGGTTCGTTTTATTGAACTAAAAGAAAAAATAAAGAGTTCCTGAAAATGAACAATCAGAAGCTGTTTGGCCGAAATGACAGATGCATTTCTCATCAGAGCGTCATACTTGGCCCGGATATTTTCAGCCTCTATAATGAAACAAGCATGCAGGTAGCGGATGCAAATAACGGAATGCAGGAAATTATTGGTAGCATTTGACAAAGAAGTGGACTTTAGGAGGAATAAGCTGATGAAGCTTGAGACCTACACCATTTTCCATCTTCTTAAACAGACGGAAATTTGCCTGAATCCTTGAGCAGGTTAGCTACTTCACATGGAAGCGACTACAGAAGAGATGGCGTCACGGTTGTTGATGAACATGTGCGCTAAATGCGCATGGGTAATGGATCCATTCACTGCGCCAAGGGAGGAGGGCGTGGAGTATTTACAAGCGGGAGGGCGGTTCTTGGATATCAAGTCTAATTTATTCTCTTCTGAGGAAATTCTTCAATGAACACGAATTTTCTGGTTCCGGCTGAAAACCTCAACGTCGCTTTTAAGCTTGCGCACCATGCTACAACCAGACTCATTGCCATTATTACAACATACCTGTCCGAGACTGCTTTGGTTCTCGCGACCACCATCCATGAGGCCGCATAACAAGCTGGATGTGCACCATGACTTTCGTATGGCTGGCCGCGAAAATCATGCCTAATATACCTGGATATGCAGGCCCAGACTTCACATTAAATAGTCACATTACAAACAATTAAATAAGGGCTTTAATTCAACCAGGAACAAGAAAAGGCATGAAAAACATAACTTACAATGTAAATATTTATTATTATGCAGTGGTTATTGTTGTGTTTTAGTGAGGTGAGAATGTTTTTTAGTTTACAGAATGCAAAACCAAAAAGTACATTTAATTCTCTAAGTGATAGTAAATTTTAATTTGCTTCTGTTTGTTCGTAGTTAAAAGCACAGGCTGGCAAGTGGTCATTGTGAACCCTTGCATGTTGTACACGTTTAGGGCAATAAGTGAAATGGATAGATTTGATATTGCGTAACAGATTAAATGTGCTGTTATTTGCTCCAGCGGGTTTAGAAATAGTAGGTCTGTTGTTGGAAAAACTCGGTAGTTGCAAGTTGCGGTTTGCATTCTGGTGTTATTAAAAAGCTTAAACAACTGACAGTCACATTAAGCTGATGTCTATACCGGGTATGGTATTTGAATGGGGAGACAAGGTGCGTTAAGATTTTTCAGTGTTAAATAGGGGTCTCTTGAAAAAAGGTTGGGAACCATGATCCATAAGCTGTTTTTCTTTCAAATCAAAGCAAGTACACAGAAACAGGCATCTTGTGCGCAGATGATACAGAAGAGCATCGCGGCACTCGGTGTCGACACAGGAGACTGTTGACAAGGAATTGTTGAATGAGTCTTGGCTTACAAAAAGTGTTCTAGTAATATAGAACTGGTGTGCAGACAAAGGTGTGTCTATACTGGTTATTTTTTACAGTGGCCTAACACATATGGCTCATACAATCCAAGTTAGAACTGCATTTTATAAGATGGAAGTGACTGGATGGTACAAAACAGCTGAAGCATTAGCATTAAGAGAGGAAACAGATTAACTCTAAAAAACAGTGACATGTCCACCCATTCTGTGACGAACACTGGGCAAGACGTTATTGCATCTCAGGGCAGCAATAATTAGGGACAACATATCAGAGACAGGGCAATATCTCTATTGCTCTCTCTTCTTGCCCCTATCATTTGCATACATTTACCATCCTGTTGCAAGGATCTCCACCATGCTATAAGGACAGACTGTCTATAAGAGAGAGAGCTAGAGGATCCAAAAAAGGGAAGATGGAGGAATACATCTGTAAGGATTTCATAAGGGGTAATATGTTGTGCATGTAAATAGATTTACATGTAAAAGTGAAATGCATGATCAATGTCATCGTACAGCTGGTTCATGGGACGGCTTAAGTGATGGGGAGGGGAACGGCTGTGTGGTGGGGACAGCTGTGGTGTATAGGAGGACGAGGAGGAGGGGAGAGGTGTTCAGTATGCATCAGTGCCCCCGCGTCCCTCCACTACGCCTGCCTCATAAAAGAGATGGGTTTGGGGGGCAGGGGGGTGTGCAGGAGAAGCCCGATAACTCTCAGCACATCAGGCGTGCTTGTTTTGCTAGTGATTTAGAGCTGTGTGCAGTGTGCTTTGTTTTGCTAGTGATTTAGAGATTCTATTGTTTGATCAAAAATAATTACTTTTTTGAAAAAGGTTTTCTGTTTGTTGAAATGATATGCGTTACTGAATGGGTGAATCTCTTGATATAATTGTTTGTTTTTTCATATGAACAACGAATAATAAATAAGCACAGCAGCATTTAAAACAATAAAACTTTGTTGTCATTTACTTATTCTTTGTGTTATAATTTGTTTTTTTATTATTCTGTAAAAGCATAATATGAGATATTGAGAAAAGTGTCAGATATTTTATTTACAATGAAAGTGCATAATGATTTATACCATCAAGCCACAAAAAAAAAGCATCTCATAAAAGTGTTTTTTAATCTTTTAAGCAGCTATGCAGTTTAGCTTTTATGAGACAAACAGGCTAAAAATGTTGATACTGAAAACCCAATGTTATTTATACTTAAACCATTTTAAACCATTTATTTGTTTGTCCTGTTTTTTTATTCTTTGGTTCTTTTGTTTGTTTGTTTGTTTTGTTTAATAATTTAATTTTGTGATTGTAATTTTGAATTTGGGAGATTGAGTTGAGTTGACGGTACTCTATGAGTCATGTAGACCAGGGGTTTTGTGGTAAATGGTTATTTATACTGTATAAGAAAAAATGTGATATAATGTGTTTTTTTATTATGTTGCGACTGAGGCCAAAAGCCAAATAAATAATAGCCTTACAAATTGGAAAAATATGATTGGTATTTATATGGTATCTCTATTTTTTTACCCACTTATTACGCAGCCGGGTATTAGTCAAGAAAAATTGGTCAGTTCATTTTTTTTTTTTTTGTATAGGGATTTATCACAAGTTTCCAAATCAGTTTCACATTGTAGACGCCAACAGTTACTAATCTTATTATCTAATTTTATTTTTCACAGTTGAAATAGAACCCCTCTTTGGGACCTTTGAGGTTTACTCTGGACCCAAGTTTGAAAGTCCCTGATACTGATTCTTATGTTTCTTTTCTGTTTTAACTTGAAAGGAACATTAAAATGGGGTCCAGAATGGCCGTAGAGTATGAATGATGACTAATTTTGGATTTTCCTTTTATGTATGGAAAATAAATGCAGAAAATGAGCACACAAACACCTTACATCATATGCATGTTCACATACAGATGGGTTGTACTATCCATGGTTCCCACTTAGAAAAACAAGATGAGCACAGACATTTGCATTATGATTTATCTTAGTCCTGGGCTGTTTGCAGGGGCGTGTGGCTTAAAAGAGACATTTAAATGCATTTGTACTGCATGATTTGACTGGAAGAACTGAATTGAGCCCATACACACAGGACAGAGCACACACCACATATACATATATTTATGTCTGTGAAACTGAAAATAAAATTAAAGAAGAAGAACAACAACACAACACAGATCACTCTGCTGCCGGACGCTGAGGGTCCTTCAAGGAGCAGGCCTGGACCCCCGTAGTATAACATTATTAATACAGTTTCACTGGAAGCTTCAACTGTGCACCCACTCACACTTTCTTTCTCCATTTCTTTCTGATCTGAGTGAAGTGGAGGATTAGGAGGCCGGCATCAGAACTGTCACTTGATATCTCTGTGTTTGTGGAAAAGGAGATTCCAGGTTTAATCTCATTAATCTTCACATTAGTACAGTACACCTCCATAGGATGCCAGCAGCACTTCATTTTATGGTTCGAGAGAGGTATGTACTGTATGTATGTGTGCTGTATGAATGTACAGTATGTGAGTCGATGTACAGTATATATGTGTTTGACAGCATAGAAGCCAAGAAGAGGTGAGGTAATGAGGGCTTCACTGTGCATTTGTGTCTAAATGATGAGGAGGAGGAGACGGTAAGTTTAACTTTAATGAGGCCTCAGCCCTGTCTCACAAACACACACACGGACACACACACATGCACACACACACTTCAGATTTCACTTCCTCCGTTTCCAGCAGTTGTGTCCTTCTGAGTGATCAAATGTAGAGCTCAGATTAACTTGTCACTCATATTGTATTTAAATACACACACATACACACACACACTTACTCATGAATGAGTGCCCATCCTTCCCGCATGTTGAAGTGAAGAACATTTGTCATACTTTTTTGCCCCCATTTACCCTCTACAGAAATCAAACCCAATGTCATTTTCCCTCAAATGAGCACCCAATTATGCATAGGCAGAAATGCTCTTCAAGTTTTCTGATCGACTAAAGGGGGCCTCCCAAAGGTGGAATCCCACAAGTCAACTCCAAACAAGGTGATTTTTTTTTCTGTAATGGATGGTATGCCTGCCTGACCGCGTTTTTTGCTGAAATCTCACCCTCTTCTTGTTAAAGGTCTGTCAACACTCACTGATTAAGAATGGAAGAGGATTGACAGACAGACGATAAACGGCTGCCTGTGACATTTCTCTCCGATTCCCTGTCATGGATTGCAGAGGGGGGCCCATTTTGGCAGCAAATCAATGTGAAGCTTTGCTGAAAGAAGAATAAGGAATACTACTGCACCAACATGAACTATACAGACGTTCAGTTTAGGGAGTACCTTCAACCCCGGGTGAATGTGTATTTGCATGTAGAAGGTCCTGTATATGTAAATGTCCTGGTATACAGCATCAGTGAGAAAATATTTACAATCAATAAAACAATGATTTCAACTGTCAATCATCCACTGTGCAAGAAGAGAGATTCAAATATCGGCAGTTTATGTTTTGACTGGAAAATAAAAAAAGCATATTATATACACAAGCAGACTTTCAGTATATTGACATTTTTTGTGGGTATCTTTTGTGTCTTTGTATGCACACTTGCAGACAGTGAGGGAAATACCTTTTTTCTGTGGAAAAGTGCACTTGTATTGTATTAAATATGCGATTATGGTGGTGTTTAGAACTTTTCCACGACAGAAGCCTTTTTAATAAATATGAACACTGGCCGGGATTTTAGCGTAGTTCAAATCTGTGAGTATGCACATATTCTAAATGAGGCCCCTGATTATCATAGGCTGTGCTCGTTTACGGCCTTACACTGTTTGTGCTGCTCTTGGTAGATTGAGTTGGTAACTATGGAAATGATGTGGCTGCGTCTGCACTGTAGGTAGATCACCCACAGAACTTTACACTCCCATTGACACTTTTATGGAATTGTGGTCTCAGACTAATTTTCTCATTTTACCTTAAGTGTTCAAAAACTTTGCTGAACTAAAGTATTTTGTTTTTTTATTTTGTTATTTTTTTTTATTTATTTTAAGTATGCTAAGTGTACTTCTTTTCATAAGTGTTAACGTCCACAAAATTTTTAAATTAAAGTGTTTAAAAAGTTTTCCACTGAAAGAATGATATGTGGTGTTAAGTGTGTGTGTGTGCAGAGGTGTGAAAATTGCAGCTGTGGTCCATTGACACAAAAGAGGGAGAAAGAGAGACGTCACAGCTCATTTGACATGACAGGTGTCTCCAGGGTCAGAAGTTCACATCCTAAAACACCACACTGCACTAACGTCTGAGTGAACCAGCTGACCACATACCCATTCTCCTGCCATGCTTCGGAAAATACATTCCTCCACTATCCAGTTACCTGACACATTTCTTTGTCTCTCTCGATGACGGCATGCTAAACATAAGTTCCACAAATAATAGGGCACAGACTCAGCTTCTGTACTAAATAAAGAGCCCACATTTCCAAGAATGAGTGGCTCTGTGTATAGAAGTTTGTGTGTTTGTATGGGTGTAGATTTGAGAGTGGGTTCAAAGTTTAAAGAGCCAGATATGACAGCTGTCCATCTAACGCGTGATGTGGTCCAAAGGAGTGGATATAAAGGGTGAATCTCATGAAAACATCCACATCTTTCATTTTTATTGTATTTATATTTAAATATAAATAATAAAAAATAATTAATTAATTATTAATAACTACCTAACCAGCCAGCATGATGTTTGAATACTTATATCAATTAAATAATAGATAATTTTGCATTACATTAACATTGAAACATTAAAGCTATTTGTCTTAAAAAAAGATATTACAATGCAAAACTTATAAGATTATATAGTATGTATAGTAGGTTGTAGTAAAATATAATATAATATATAAATATAATAGTCACCATATCATTTAGTTTGGACTTTGTTTTCCTTTTGCACCATTTCCGTTTATTAAACAAGAGCCCACCGCAGACCAAAAGCCCACCTTCACTGTTTTTCAGTTTGAAGAGTTCGAGACTTTGCTTCCCCTAAACCTGGTCCCGCCCAGCCTCCATCTCCCACCTCCTCTCCAAACTGCTTTAAGAGACTTTTTAATTTTTGTTTGGGTTTTGTGCTTCTCTTCATTCTCCTCAGTCCTCAGCCACTCCTGCTGTTCGGTCATCTTCATCCCCCGTCAGATGCTCAATGTCACCTCCTCTCAGTGGTGGGGCTCCATCTCGGACCTGCAGGGAGTCTTTGTCTCCTGGACCTAAGGAGCATGTGGCTCCGCCTCTGGCCTAGGATGACTCCACTTCACCTCGTCCCACTGTCCTGACTCCTGCGCCTGTGATCCTCTCACCCTCAATTCTAGCATGGACCATCGGTCATCGGCTCCCTCAGTCAGTTGGCTCCACCTGGGTTGGACTTTGCCACGCATCCGCTGCGACCTTGTGCACCATCGTACTGCTCTTCCAGCCCTTCACCCCTTCGGCTACGATTCGCTTTGTCCTCCCTCAGGCTCTGCCTCTTTCCTCGGTCACTCCAGCTTCCCCTCTGGCCTCTGGGTCCCCACGTACATCTCAGGCGATCGTCACTGTGGCTCCTTCGCAGTCGCCTGGATCCACGGCATCTCCTCGTCATCACCTGCCTGTCCCTGTTCAAGGTCATTCATTGGATCATACCACCTGCACCACCCTGGACTTTTCGCTCGATCCCACTCCCAGACTCTAGTCCTCCACCTGAGCCTCCTCCTCCTCCATTTATTTGTTGACGCAAGGTCAACACAATAGTGTGACTATACTATACTATACTATAATATAATATAATATAATGTAACAGAATAGAATAGAATAGAATAGAATAGAATAGAATAGAATAGAATAGAATAGAATAGAACATAGATTTGCTATTTCCTTCTTTTGAATTAGAGGTGTAGAGTGACCCGGCCTGAATTTGTTGGATTCCATACTGCAGTACATGACTCACAATGAAGGCCTTGGGCAGTACATGACCATCTCCCGTGTCCTCTCTTTCTCTCTTCCTCTGTTTGCCTCTCATGTGAGATGTTTATATAAGGCTGAAAGCGAGGAGAGAGGGGGAAGAGAGTGCTATCTGTGTTCTGCTGATGAGAGACGGGCTAGAATCTGAGGAATCTGACACTCTGTGAAGCTCCTCTCTCCTGTCATGCCCTCCTGACTGAGAGCATTTGAGGTTCCTCTCACCTCTGGAGGATTATTTTCAAACGAGAGCCTGAGTTATACAGGATGTCAACATGAGCTCTCAGCCCTGGGAGAGAAAGCAAATGTATCTCATTCATACAGAATAACCTGCACTGCAAGAGGTAGACAACATTCATCAGCCCGCAAACAGCCATCATTCACAGAATGATGTATTGTCGTGTTTTTAAATCTTTAAAACAAAACCAGCACAGAAAATGTGAAATATGAACATTTTGTGTAGGGTTTGTCCATAAGAAGCTTAGCATTAATAAATGTTGCAATTTTAAACTGGCTTTCAGTCATATCCTTCTACAAAAAAAAAAAAAAAACATTATATAAAGAAAGAAAAGAGTGTAAAGACATAAAAACAAAACAAATCTGGCTCTGATCTAGTAGAAAAACGTGCACATTTCCAAGAGGAATCGGGATGATTTTCAGTGCCAGTGTTTGCGGCGCTGCATACTGAGATGGTGCGTTGATTGACAGCTCTGTGTGTGAGTTTGGCAGTGCTGCAGAATGCTGTTCCTGCGCTGCAGTCAGCAGAGCTACTGTGTGTCTGTTACAGACACACAGCGATAAACCTCTTACACACTCTCTTTTCACTCCCCATTCAGGGTGAATGTTTATCTTGCCTTTGTGTTTTAATTCATTTATTTATTGCAACTGAATTCAGCTGTATATTCTTCATCTGGAGGGTATTGGCCCATGCAGGCTCCTCCATGGGTTTGCATTAAAGAATAAAGAGTGGGTGGATTTCACAAGCATACTGTAGTATGTCAGTATTTCTGACAGAGATAAAATGCCTTGCGATACTTGGCTTCAAAATCATATACAGTGGAGTTCAAAAGTTTGAGACCAGTAGTGAAAATGCTTTTTTATTACTTTGTTGTTATATTTAAATTGTATTATTACAATTAATTTTTGAGTGAGAATTTTTTTTTTCTTTTTTTTTAGAATGCCTTACTATTTTTTTTCTGCTCATTTACATTAGATGTGATCTCAGATTTTTGGACCCTACTGTATATTTAATAAGATTCAGATTTATCAAATGTATTGTCATAGGCACCGACTGAGTAAAGGTTACACCATTCAATGAAAAGCTTACTTTGTAGTCCTCAGCTGTCTTTCGCAAAAGAAAAGAAACACAAATAATGCACAAAATACAAAAATACACATAAATTCCAATTGACATGTTCCCTACACAGTGTTCATTGCTTCCTACTCACTGAACACAGGATATCCGTTGAAGTTACTTCACTTTGGAACATTCATTCATGGATTTGCGCTACGCCGCTGTCTGCAGCGTCTTCACACACAGATGAAACTTACTAGAGAAGTGTGAAGTGTGACACAATTTACCTCTGTAAATAAATACAATTTAAATGCACGTCCCACACACATTAATGCCCTTAGAATGGAACATATACACTTCCTTTGAATTGGAATCATGGAATATCACTGGAATATCCTGTGAAGTCCACTTTGCAGGAAACTTATGGTCAAGTAGAGCAAACGTCTGAAGTGATAAGAGTTACATACAAAATGTGTAAATCCACCTTAACAGGGAGCAAATAGCAAATAAACCCCAAAAGTCATATAAACTAACATATTTAAATAAAAATCACTCATCGCAAAGGTTCCAGAAAGGTGTTTAACTGAAGGCACACCAAGATCTGTGTGTGAAGTAGTTTTGCCACTGTGTGCCGCAGTGGTGGTTCACTCTGAACACCTTGTGCATGGCAGTGAGGTGTGATTGTAATCAGAGGAGTCTATAAACATTTCAGCTCTTGACATCAGCAACACAGCGTGTCTGAACACGCCAATCCACCTCATGCTACACAAACACAAACATGGCCTGAGACCACAACACCTCACCAACGCAGGGGCCTTATTACCACGTTTAGGCACAATAATTCCAACCTATAAGTGAAAAAACAGCAGCTCCCACAACACACCATAAACATCACCCACACACGTGCCAGAAACAACAGAGCCAACGGGAGACAACCAGGCGTTCGCACTCAAACAAACCAGCGTCCAACTGAAAACTTGAACACCTCTCACAGTGTGACTCACTCAGTTCACCATGTAGAAGCCAAAGTCACCTCTTAGGGGAGAGAGAGAGCAATATTTTTGTAAATGTGTGACAGGTCAGGTCATCTTTGCACATCCCTAACACTGTGGTGTGAAATGGAGGGCACCAAAACGGAGAGCACATGCTCACAGCCAGTCCAAGTCATTACAGCTAGTTCATCCATCTTGTTTTCTCATTGAAGGTGCATTTGTCAGTCTCTGAGGGAGACAAGCAAGCCTCACGCCATGCGAGCTCTCATGGGCTGATTTATTGGTTCAAAACAATGACTTCCTATTTGGCTAGTGATCAGTCATGTAATAGGCAGTTGTTCAGTTTCTTTGTTAAGGTTTTTTTTTTTGGTGATGATGAGAGACAGACTCTTAGATAAGGCTGGACTGGGTCTGTCAGCTTTGTGGTATGATGGATGAAACACTCTGTTTTCTAAAGCTGACCCATGAGCCACACAGGTCAGTGCAGCATGACAGCGATGCACACAATCAGAAAGACGGCACCCCAGTCTACTGTGTGTTCTATAATATGATGGCATTGGTGCACATGCACAAACATCGGATGAACTGGAATGGTGACTGCAAGCCAGATCCCCTCACCCAATATGATGCTTGAGCTCACTCATGCTCTTTTGCCTGAATGGGAGCAAATCCTACATCCATGTTACACCATATTGGAAAACCTTCCTAAATGTGTGAAAGCAAAAGGAAGACCAACTCTCCATATCAATCTGCTGAATGAAATAATGGTAAAAGTTTGGATCTACACATACATTTGGACACGAATGGTACAGTGAATAATTACCATATTCTGAAGAACAGTATTTTCTGAGGAAAACAGGACCAGTCTCTTCTCAACAGCTCTTGTTATAGTACATGTCTGCTGTCCTCCTGTGGTCTGAACATAGACAGTGGCTGCTGGAACGATGGCTCTGGCTCTGTCAACCCGTTCTTTGCTTTCCATCTTGAAGTCAATGAAGGATGACAGATTTACACAATTCTCCTGAATGACTAACCGACAACACAGGCACACTGCTTTTCACCTTGATCTTCTGACCTTCTGACTTAGAGATAAAATTGTAACCATGCAGCCGTCAGCTACAGTATCGCATCAGACAGTGCACTACAGATCCCCTGAGGAACAGTTCCACTCATTCTCTACTCTAGGAGAGGAAGAATTGTATAAATTTGTTAAATCATCTAAACCAACAATATGTATGTTAGACCCTATTCCATCTAAGCTCCTAAAAGAGGTGCTTCCTGAAGTCATAGATCCTCTTCTGACTATTATTAATTCCTTATTGTCGTTACGATATGTCCCCAAAACCTTCAGACTGGCTGTTAAGCATCTCATTAAAAAAACACAACTTGAGTCCAAAGAACTAGTTAATTATAGACCGATCTTGAATCTCCCTTTTCTGTCCAAGATACTTGAAAAGGTAGTATCCTCACAATTAAATTCCTTCTTAGAGAAAAATGGTATCTGTGATGATTTCCAGTCATGATTTATCATAGTGCTGAGACTGCTCTCCTTAGAGTTACAAATGACCTGCTCTTATCATCTGATCGTGGTTGTATCTCTCTATTAGTACTAGTGGATCTTAGCGCTGCGTTCGACACTATTGACCACAACATTATTTTGCATAGACTAGAAAACTTTGTTGGCACTAATAGAAGTGCATTAGCATGGTTTAAATCATACTTATATGACCGCCCATCAATTCATAGCAGTGAATGAAGAGGTATCATATTGATCACAAGTGCAGTATGGAGTACCTCAAGGCTCAGTACTAGGGCCGTTACTCTTCATGCTTTACATGTTACTCTTGGGAGATATCATCAGGAAACTACGGTGTTAGCTTTCACTGTTATGCTGATGATACTCAGCTCTATATTTCTTCGCGGCCCGGCAAAACATACCAATTTGAAAAACTAATGGAATGAATAGTCAATATAAAAAACTGGATGACGAGTCATTTCTTACTGCTAAAAGCAGATCCTTTTCCTATTTAGCGCCTAAACTCTGGAATAACCTACCTAACATTGTTCGGGAGGCAGATACACTCTTGCAGTTTAAATCTAGATTAAAATACCTATCTCTTTAACCTGGCTTACACATAACATAATAATATGCTTCTAATATCCAAATCCGTTAAAGGATTTTTAGGATGCATTAATAAGGTAAACCGGAACCGGGAACACTTCCCATAGCACCACTGTACTTGCTACATCATTAGAAGAATGGCATCTATGCTAATATTAGTCTGTTTCTCTCTTATTCCGAGGTCACCGTACCCACCAGATCCAGTCTGTATTCAGATCAGATGGTCACTGCAGTCACCCGGATCCAGTACATATCCAGACCAGATGGTGGATCAGCACCTAGAAAGGACCTCTATAACCCTGAAAGACAGCCGAGACCAGGACAACTAGATGAGCCGCAGAGACAGATCCCCTGTAAAGACCTTGTCTCAGACGACCATGGGGACAAGACCACAAGAAACAGATGATTCTTCTGCACAATCTGACTTTGCTGCAGCCTGGAATTGAACTGCTGGATACTATTTAAACTGAACTGAGATGAATGACATCACTGAATTCAATGATGAACTGCCTTTAACTGTCATTTTGCATTATTGACACACTGTTTTCCTAATTAATGTTGTTCATGTGCTTTGACACAATCTTTTTTTGTTTAAAGCGCTATATAAATAAAGGTGACTTGACTTGACCTGACCCTGGAATGCACCAACACCAGCTTTTCAACCATGTAACTACAAACCACACAAGTATACTTAAACAAATTAATGTAAGGAAAGTTTGCTGCTACAGAAATAAAATGAACCTCCATCATAACATCACATTTGAATTCCGTAAGTATGTTTCTGTAACTTTTTCACTCAGTTCACGTGAAGTACTCGGAACTATAAATAATTGCAGTGTGGGCCAAAAGACACATGTGGGCGAAATGCACAACAAAACTCAGTTTCTTGGCATTGTAGATGATAAAAAATTGAGGTCTGGATGTGACCATGGTGGTCAGCTGTGAAGCTTTTGATGGAAAGGCATTTTTTTTCCAACCCCATTTCTACCCTAAAGGCATCCTTTTGGAGACATTGAGGGACAGGTCGGTTGTTGGAAGAGTGTTGAGCCAGCATGTGTTGGAGTTGTGTAAGCACATTTACTGATTTGTCCCCCCTCCATCGGCATTCAGCTCCCGGGTGGCTTTTTTCGTTGTGAGTCCTCCTTACAGAGCGTGAGGCATGTTCGCTGCCCGTGGTTCGAAGGGAAGAATAGATTAGGGGAGGGAACGAACAGCACTTCATTCATCCTGTTGAAGGATGTGGGTTATTCTCCGCTCCCCTGAGACAGCTTGGTTAGAGAGACAGACATTCTGAGCGAATGCTGACACAAACACCTGCATCAACCTCACATGCGTCAGACAGACACAGATTTTAGTAAATCATAAAGGCTTATTAAAGGGATAGTTTACACCAAAATTAAGAATTTGTTACCATTTACTTGTCATTCCGACCCTGTATAATATTCTCTCTACCATGGAACACAAAATAAGATATTAGGCAGAATTGCTGTGTAGCTCTTTTCAGTTCAACCAAAGGCCCAGATATACTTACAACAAAGTTTTTTTCATTCTTTGTTAAGGGGTAAAAAGAATTTCAAAACCACTCAAGAACCAATATACTGTTAGCAAACATCCCAACACCATAATTATGTTAATATGTGCTGCAATCTTTCCTCTCAATAAATACAACAGCGGTGAGAAAACAGCAGTTAAACGTACAGTATGGAATTTTTGGCCACCAGGGGTCACTCAATCAAAATAATAACAAAAGACGTACTTTGATGACGTCGGGAAAGAGCGTGGGCTCATGGGAGTTGTTGTTACTGTCAATGACAACCAGCCATCTAGCATCTCCAGCAGAAAACATGTTCACTGACGAGGTAATGTATTGTTATTTGTATTATATTTCTATTCTTGTTACGTTTAGTTATGGCTATTCACTTCATGAAATGCCATTCTAATGAAATTGCCGCGAAGAGTAACGTTAGCTAATAAAACTGAATGGATGCATACCTGTTTATTAGAATGCAAGCGAGTTCGGCATCTCTTTGTAGATTCAGCTTGTCACGAAGCTCTCTCCATCTTGGAAATGCAACTCCAATATTTACCTTTGTCTTGTTTCTTCTCTTGTCCCAAAACCTTCTTGGGTCATTTATTTCACCCGTTTGTTTGTGCTTCACAGAACGTGCAGGCAAAGCATAATCATGATCCATAACTAACGTAAGTGATTGATTGAGGTATAAATACTAATATAAACAATATAGATATAAAATATAATAATCTCGATCGAGGCTAGCTACTACTTTTTCTTCTTCGTCTGTTCTTTGCTTCTGTTGGCTCTGTCTTCACCTTTGTATTTGGCGGTTCCGCCGTGTTCCGCAGGAAGTTAGAGGAAACTAGAGAGGTCAAAGGTTATATGACGCCATAGACGGGCGACAAAACGGAAATAAAGAAACGTGCCGTGTCTTCTAATTAAACTATAATTTTCTCCGGATTTGAAAGTTCGTGGAAACTGTCGAGATAATGTATGAACACAATTAAAAAAAATATATAACATAGATATAGTGATTTCTGCTATTTTTAAAGCAGAAAAATTACATATTGTGCCTTTAAGAAAGCATCTGATCATAGAGATGTGGGACTGTTTGGACCAGTTCTGCAATTCAGCACTCCAGTCAAGTCAAGTGAAGTCATGTCATGTTTATTTATATAGCATTTCATACAATAAATTGCTTTAAAGTGAGCAGCCTTACAGTATTAAAGATGAAAATGAACAGTGTCTGTGTCTCGCTTTCAAATAAAATCACAACTTCAATATTTGTTACAAAGCAGCTCTCCATTGTATTCTTAACTTAGTCATGTGTGTCTGACCTTGACGGACTGAACAGAAGAAATTAACTGGAGAAGATTTCCATGTAAAAGTAGGCGGAGCAACAGAGCCACACCTTCCTATTTCATAATCACCACAGATCAATGGTAGTTCAAAGGTGTTTACCAGCAGGAGTGAACTTTTCAGGAAAGTTCACTGTGGCAAGCTGTTTAAAACAAACTCCTGAAACAAACTCTGGCCTTATTTTGTTTGAAATGACATTACATCAGTTTGTTTTTTAATTTTGCTTGAGTATATCAGGGCCTTTAAGTGAATGGTGATTTCAGTATCAAACCTCATTTGCCACATACACATATTTAGACTTGCCAATTTGAAAGTGGTCACATGACACGTGAGAACCAGGCCCACTTGGATTCAATGACAAAATTGGTGCGATGAGTCTAAAGGCACCGTTTTCGATATGGTGGACCATTAAATATAAATTCATTAATTTGACTTTAATTAATTAATTTTGAATTGGGTTGGCAAATGAGAAGGCAGAATTTGAATTTTAATGACAATCACTCTATCTGTTTTCTTAATGCATATTGATGTTATTGCAAATGATTCATTCAACAAAAATATTTATTTTTCTATTAAAATATCATAACTCAATGTTCTGGTAAAATGTGTAGTGTCGGTGTGCTTCCTGCAAGCTCACATTCAGATCTGCTACCATTTCAATCAACAAATGATGGACTTAATCAAGTCCAAACCTACATTTTTTCTTTTCGATAATTTATTTCCATTACGTTACATCAAAATTTTAAGTATGATTAAAATGGAATTAAATAACTGCTGTAAGTGTAGCTATTAACAGCATAAATGTTTCATTCTATCTGCTTTTGTGTTTCACTGCGGACTTAAAGAATAGTGTGACATAAGAGTGAGTAGATGATTAAAATGTTTCATTTTCAGTGTGAACTATCTCTTTAATGAAAACTGGGAGGAGCATGTTCAAATAATTCTGTCAGTCTGAGGACTAATGGGAAACTTCTGCCTCTAAATTTCTTACTGCATGGCTGTATCTCTCCAGGGCTACAAATTGTGTCACACCTCAGTCCCGTTCATTATAGACAGCACACAGACCTGTCTAGCCTTTCCGACTTCTTATACATTATGTATAGAAGTGAACTCTTAAATAATTGAATAGCTGACATGTTTGCACCACACACAAACATACAGACAATGGGAATTCATGTATAATCAAGTGTACAGTACAGTCCCAGATCCATGCAATGGACTACAAACATATGTCTACTGGAATTTAATATAAAGCAGTGTCATTTTTTCTTTCAGATGACCCACAGGTTATGTAGTTGCTTTTTGCTGTTGTTATTTGCTCCACCCACTATAAAAAAAAAAAAAAAAAAAATGTATGTATATATATATATATATATATATTATATATATATATATATAATATATCTGTATATATATATTTTATTATGTTATTTTCTTAACCCTGTCAACCTTGAGGAAAATGAGCCAGTAGGAATATACATTAATTAATTCAGCAGCCACAAAATTAAAACAACTGCATTATAATAACAGAATATATTTGCTGTGGCCATCTTACACTGGCTCTCAGCACAGCTGGTGGTGCAGGACCTCTCAAAGTCACCAGGAAACGAGCATTTAAAAGTCCCAGAGAAAGTATTGTGTATCTGATTACACATGCAAATCTGCATTAGAGCAAAATCTGCAATAAAGCCTGTCACACACATGCTAGTGAATTAGATGCAAAAGGGCTAACACACAGGCTAACAAAATCACCATGTTTGGAATGTTCTCCAGGTGGCCATGTAAAAATCAAAGTGTTTACTCAAAGAATGACTGCAAGGGCGAAGGGCAGCATTTGGGAGAGGACTTTGATCAGTCTCTCAGAGCTATGCTTATACTAAGAGGGCAGTCACACCATCAGGATGGTGGCACAACCACTGGCAGGTGTAACAAAAAGTCCCTTGGCAATTTTTAAACTGTTTTATGTCTGGTGAACTCGTGGTTATGGTTGGTATGAATTTGTATGTTCTCATTTGTAATTTTTTTTATATGATCTGCTTATGCCCTAGTAACAGTTTAGAGATGGGCATTCATGCTTACCTTAAAAAAAAAAAGAGGACAATTCACACACAATCACCACCTTGTAAAATAGTAATGTTTTCCCATGAGAAGCTCATTTTGAACCCTAAAGTACATGGAATACTAATTAATGGAGTATATGGAATACTGTATATATTTGTATGTGTTTTGTTTACTTTCCCATATGAAGCAGAAGAGTTGCTTTTGCTTTGATCCGTAACCTTCTTTAGACTCTGCTCCATGACCTGACCCTGATGATAATGAGGTCACAGTCAGGTGCAAGGCTGAATACCTACTGAACAAACAATCAAGGTTTCCTTGATGGATGGTAACCTTGAAAGGGCCTCAAGCAACATTAGTATTCATCCTGTCAAATAGGGCATCGTCCAGCACAGATCTGCAGAAATTCTGGATAGTTCTTTAAAAATTATTGGGGTAAATCCATAGTTTTGTATATTTGATTTCAACACAAAAACCTGAGAAAAAGATAAAATAAAATAATAACAATAATGATCTATTTTATTCACATGAGAAATGCACTGAGTATTTAAATTAAGGCTCCATACAATTCAATTAGTGAAACTTTCAGCAATGTACAAGCTAAAATTGAACACACTGTGTAGAGGACAACTTAATTCTTCAGCATATCATGCACACGTCTAGACAGATTGTGTTCTTCCCAGTTTGTCTGCCTCACCATTGTTAGTGTGTGTTTGTATGCGCATTGGTACATGTGCGTCTGCTTCCAAACATTTGGTTAAGCATGGGCATCCCAACCATCTGATGGTAGTTGCATAACAGGAGGTTCAAGCAGACTCTCATGCATTGAATATCGGACATCAGCCAGTCAGAATGAAGGACACATCGTATAGGATGGCAGATGTGAGAGTCTAGAGAGCTGAATCTACACCCATAAGTCATGAGAAGCAGTGCCAAGCATTAAAAGGACAGTTCACAGGAATAATAAAATTATGTCATAAATTGCAAACCCCCATGATACTTCAAAATACTATGACTTTATCAAAAGACAAAAAAAGAGTCTTTTTTAAAAGTTTATCAGCTGAACCCAAGCCTCCATTACTAATTCAAAAACTTCACTTTAGAACTAGTAACGAAGGAACAATGAGTTGCTTCAAAAAAAGCATATTGAATTACTATATTAAAAGCTTGATGTATAATATAGAGTATTATTAGAGAGAGATGGACTGAGCGAGTGTGATTACCAGCATTCATTCTTCAGCTTAATCTAAATATTTGAATGTCTGCTGCTGAAAGCATTGTCGTACTACACTCGCTGTGAAAAAAAAAAATGCAAGCAGAGTGAGACAAACTGTGAAATGGTTGAACTTCTGTAATCATTTCTGTAAAACTGAAATGTACATGGCACAATGTGCTGGAACAGTGAGATGCAACACAGCAACCAAAGACGTCCGTCTGACACATATACATTCTGTACCACAAACATTTACAGCACAGATGGAACAGAACAGATTCATATTTATATCAACAATGATATTATGCTATATATAAAAATGTACATGTTAATCAAGAGAGAATATGAAATGATGAACTGAAAATGAATTTGTATTCTGACCCAATTCAGAGGCCGGTTGTAAGAAACAGAAGGAACAAGAGCAAAGGAACACACTATACGAGAGCATCAGTGGCAGCAAGCCTACTAGACACCCACTTTCTTTTCCTTTCCTCTCCCACACACACTCTGTTCCTGTGACGTCCACTCAAATCCCCCACACGTCTGCGTGGGCGTCTGCTCCCCCATTCATCAGCACTCCTCCGCTTCACACGCTGTTCTCATCCTCCTCTCCAGCCTCTCAATGGTTTCTATGAGCAGAAGTGCCACACGCTTTGGGCTCAGAGTTGGAAGAGGAAAGCGCACCATGTTTGGTGGCATAAATGTACTTCATAAAAAGTTTATATTCTCCAAAGTCAGAGCTTTTGTTGTATTAGCCAAATTTAGATGCTTCCATCTTTCATCAGTGTCCTAATGTTACCTCAAGTTGATGTACCAGGCTTCAATTTCAATTGGCCGCTTTCCAGGAGTTACAGCTTTTTCAGAAGCTCACTCATAATCCTATCAAAACACGCATCATGCTTTCCATGGAGACCAGCTTGTTTCTTGGGACGATGTCTCCTGTGGTATTATGGTCGCACAATATTGAGGATTATTGCACCATCACTCATTAATAACTGGAATTAATGTTACGAGGTTGAAGTAGGAGCAACATAATCACATATGGCCTTTTTTGTCCATTACTTGACTTGGGCTCACACTGCAACTGTTAATAATGAGAACTTTCCACTGACTTGACACTAATGCTGCATTCACATGCTCTCTAAATGATGCTACTCCCCACTTCTGAAATCTAATTACTGGTATGTCACATTGAAGTGCTTTATTCTAGCATATTTCTTGGGGAAATCCAGCTTCGACACAGAATCACTGACACATATAGCACTACAATACAAAAGCATGTTGTTTACAGTCACATATAGTAAAGAAAAACACAAACTGTGCCATAACCCATGCTTGCAAACTCTTTTCAGGACATTTACACAATTTAGCCAGTCAGTTTGCTGAAAATAATGGAATTTGGGGTAAATACAGGCTATTTTCTTTGTTTAAGAAATGCACAATGCACAATGTGAAATGCACAGATATATGACCAAAACAACAATAGTTAACAAGGAATAAAACCTACCATTTAAACTCCTCCATGTTAAAAGTTAATGACTTCTCCCAACTCAAAATAATCATAGTTTCCGAGTTGTAATTATATTGTGGGGAATTCATGTGCAACTTCTGTATTTACATTAATTCCAACAGTACCTAAAGGCAGCATACAGCATATTCTCAGGCCTTTATATGTGTGGATAAATCCCTTCAAATACTGTCTGTCCCTGTTTGCGTAATTGGGTATCTCCTTATTTAACCTCCTTATTTAAGATGCAGAAAGAGAGTTTTCTAGTTTTCTGCACACATTAACATATTCATGACAATGGACCTTAAAGAGGCAAGGATTGGTGATTGTGAGCTCATTAATATGGAAGCCAGTGTTATACCTTTCTAGCGTTCTGTCTTCAGTGGGCAAACAAACACTGTGTGTGGATGGATGTGTTTTGTTTGTTTGTAGCTGGACTCTGTGTGGGTGGATTAACAGTTTTCTTTCAGCTCATGTGCTGTTAGTATGTGACTAAAAGTTATGAAATTCATGTGGCGGTATGAAGAATGCAGTTTCACTAAAATGACAGGCTCTGTGCCTAATGACACAGAGTTAGAAGATATAGAAAGTGTTGTTTAACAGAAATGTACTGCACATATATGTATATTTGCTTCACAGTGAATGTGAACGTTTGTTACTATGGCACTAAATATACTCTTCGCTTCAGTCTACCTAAAATTTGATATTATTCAGAATGCAGTTCATAATGCAGCATGGGTACACATTACATTATAAGCATTGCCACAAGGGACGCTATTGTGGGCATTAGAATAAACAGACTTCTGCGTTTTAACAGAAACAAGAAGGAAACTTGTGACCATCTCCACTGTCTGCTAGTTTCGGTGGTTATCTGTTCCTCTCTGTTTACTTCCCTTGTGGTAGTATATTATATCTTCTATTCATAACAGCTCAAAGACAAACAGGTTATTGTTATGATTTTGGAATGTAACCACCAAAATCAAGACACATTACACCTGGGACTACAGCTCCACCCTGCCCTGAAACCTGTTTACTTTAATGTGCGTGTTTGTGTGTGTGTGTGTGTGTGTGTGTGGGTTTGTGTGTGTGTTTGCATGTGTGTAAATCTAAACCATGCCTTCTCTTGCCACACCTTGCTTCATTACTATCTAGAGAGCAGTAAATCAACAGGAATTTGCTGGAATCAAAGAGCAGGGTAATTTGTTTTCTTTCCCATGCTTTCATATAATTATTTACACCATAGTACTATCTGTACACCATTTACGCAACCAGTTCAAAACAGAACACTGTGGATAAACACATTAACAGCGGTTAACTATTGGTGACACTGAGTAAACAGGCTGTTGCAAGGTGAAATGTCCTGGCCACAATTTCTAAATTGCCTGAAATGTATGTGTTTTGGCTTTGTTTTCTATTGACACTGAGGGACACGTAATGGGAATGTTGCAATTGACAATGGAAAAGTTGATGAGTTGTAAGTTGTACACTGTAAGTTGATGAGTTGATTTATCCTTGTTTTAATATGCCTCTGGTCTTACAACTTTTTAGATTAATGATGAGTGTTGGATGTGTTCATTCTTGGCAAGATACTGTCTAAAACAGAATGAGTCATTACTTTATAGAATGTACAATAGAAAAAATAGGGTTCTATATGCAGAAATTCAATTGGAACCTTGATTGAAATTGTGCTCCAGTGGTTGGGGGTTGGATGTGGATGGTAGCTGATTCCAGAGATCAACAAAAATTACAACATACATGTCCTTTGGTTACTATGCAAGCTTGTTTCCGTCACAGGATAAAAAAGTAAAAACGGTAATTGTGAACTTTTTATCTCACAATTTGGACTTCTATTCTTGGAACTGCGAGTTTACATCTTGCAATTCAGACATTATCAGAATTGTGAGATAAATTCACAATTGTAAGAAATAAATGTCAGAACTGTGAGATGGAACAAAGTCACAATTACCCTTTATGCTTTATATTCCATGGCAGAAATAAGCTTTCATAGGTTTCACATGTGTAAGAGGGAAAAACAGACAAACATAAAAATGCACAGTCCAGCAAACATTCTTATCCCCTCCCTTACCTCTTCTTCTCCCTTTTTCTGATCCAACTACTCCTCTCCCTCCTCCAACTATTAAAAGATTTTTTCTCTCTCTCTGATTCTTTGTGTTGTTCTGCATCCACAAAACCAATTCAAAGAGGTATTTTTACTCTATGTTGATGTAATGGAAAGAGCATCAACACCCTGACTAATAATCATACTGAGATTGGAATGAGCTGTTTATAAATATTTCTTAGATCTGTTACTTTAAAAATGCTTATTAGTTGTTACAATATTTTATATAGAGATATTTTTTTTCAATGCTTTTGAGTTGCTGTTGTTGCAGAAGTAGAGGCTTTACACTATATTTAAAGTTTGGAACATTAGGTCTTCATTTCTGTCATGTTGTGTTTAAGCATTTGTAAAAAAGATAAGAACGATCTATGATTTTGGTATGGGGTAAGCTTATGTGAAAAGAAAATTTAAGCATTTTGAATATTGTGTGAAAACAACATGAATTGTGTTAAAGGTATGGTCACAACAGACTGATGTTGTGCTACAGGTGTATATTGTTTTTAAAACGTGACTACAGATTGGACAAAAGGATGGTAGCAATTGAAAAAAAAAACTGTAATAGGGCCTTTCGCACCGCTTTAGTACTGGAACGATTTTGCACGAACTATATCCCAGTACCATTTAAAGGGTTGCATTTGCACCAACAGTGTGTACTAGGAAGTGACGTAAGCCGGTTGACAGTGACATCGTTTGTGAGCGGCTTTCAACAACGGAAACAAAGAAGAACAATGTTAACAACATGAGGATGGAGGATGCTGTGACCGGAGCTGTGTTTTTGTTGTGTCTCGCGGGTTTCACAATAATGGTCATGGAATGTCAATGTATACGTAAAGCGATTGAAAGAACGGGAAGGAGGACTAAGAATCTCCAACAACAACTGGCAGTGCTACATTTGCTACAAGTGCCTGTACTTCAGCGTCTGTATATTTAATCGCTGTTCGTCATACTTGCGAAATAAGTTGACACAATGTTTACAGTATGTTTACATGGCTTTTTAAATCATGGCAGGTGAGGGCGTTTTCGTACGCGTTTGGCCAATCAATGTCTACTTACTTCACAGGTAGTACTGGTTGTGCTGGTTAGACCCTGCTCCAGAGTAGAAGCTAATTTGCTTCTCAAAAAGGCAGTCCGCTACTAAAATCGCCAAACCCAATTCTGGCGGTGTGAAAACGCCAAAAAGTGGGTAGTTCCACAATTAGTTCTGGTACTATGAAAAGGTTCCTGAGGTGTGAAAGGCCCTATTGAACAACAGGCAGGACCAATTTCTTTTTTGATATTATTTTTTTATTCTCTTTTAAACACATTGTTCTGTTACATGTCCTAACAACATTTCAGCCGAATATTAATTATTAATGTTAACTAGATGTGTTCACTACCTGCCTTGCAATGTGTATTTATGCTTAAATATAGTTCAAGTGCTTGTCTTTTTAAATCTTCTGTTGCGTATCATTATATTCATCGAGATGGATCATGTGGTTTATGTTTCGCACTTCAGAAATGTGTCATAATTTCCAGTAAGGGATCATAGGGAGCATCTCATTTTTTTTTTTTTTTTTTTTTTTTTTTTGCGTTGTGGGATTTTTCAGGGAGCAAACGTTCCAGTGCACTGGAAGGATTTCACTAATGAGACAGTCCTTAAAATGGCTGACTGCCTGATCAGTGCCCTGACTACTTAACTAGGGAGCTGATTGAGATGCACCCTATGTTCTCAGCATGAGCCAAATAATATATTGAGACCAGTTTCATTACAATAGCATTTTTGGAAATTTCATTATAACTTTTGACCACAAGGTGATACTGCCACAAAACTTTTTGAGTATCATCAGGGCATAGTGATGAAGACACATTCTGAGTTTCGTAAAGATACTCCAATATATTTGTAAATGCATTTAATGACAAAATTCAAAATGGCTGATGCCCAGAATGGCTGACATGGGAATACTGTGTATTGTTCGATTAGGCATGCTGCACTGAATCTAAAGAGGATTTTTGGCAACATTTTTCAGAAGTTCTAAGCAAAAATAGCATATTTTGTATTTCCTCACCACTAGGTGTTGCTATGCTGAAACAGTGCAGGTAGCCTCAGATCATGGTTATTATTACACACACCAAGTTTGGTCACAATGCGCTAAAGCGTTGTGGAGATATATACACCCATTTTTGGCGTGCTCTTTGTCAAATTTGTATGGTTGTTAATCATTATTGTTGTGCGTTATTCGAGAATGGATTAACTAATCAACTTGAATTCCATAACTTTTTGCCAGCATGGTCTGAAGATTATCTGAACCAATTTAGGTGAAAATCAGACAAACTCTCTAGGATGAGTTTGAAAAAAAAAGTTTTTATTTTTTTATTTTTTTAACTATGAATAATTGTGAAAAATCTTGACTCATAGAATTTTACATTTTGATGTGCATTCAACTTGGCACGAGGCAAGGGATCAGGAAAAAATAATTTTGCTTCTAAACTTTATGGTCCAGAAGTTATTGGCATAAATATATGTGCAGGTTTGGACAGTTGGTGGCACAAGAAGGATTGAGTTTGAGACTCCAAACATTCTATGGTGACTCAGCCGATTGTCCTCTATACCTGTATGTTTGCCAAATTTCATAACTTTCCCACAAGTAGTTCTATGGGCTACCACAGATTTCCAGAGCGGAAGAAGAAGAAGATGCTGATGATGAAGATGAAGATGATTGGCTCATAATTATGAAACACTGGCTTAGTACAGATAAGTTTTTGTATTTTTTTTTTTTTTTTTTTTTTTTTTTGCAAGAATGGGAACATTGTAGAAATGTCTGTAACATTCTGTAATATTCTGTAATATAATATTCTGTAACATTATAGTGCTTTCTGGTGGAACATTCCAGAACATTGTGGGACTAGTCATGAACAACAAAAATCAACCAACATACACTCCTGCTGTTTCATTTGACTCACTTTTGGTAATTGTTTATATTAAACTTTAGTTAACTCAGTTTTATGCAAGTACCATGTCATTGTTATGAATGGGTTATAACAAATTAGCTTGTATAAGCTGTTAATCACACTTTAGTTTAGGAACCAATTCTCACTTTTAACTATAAACTATGACTTTTGTCTCATTAATATCCTAATTTGTGGTTTATTAATTGTTTGTGTGGTATTTATTAAGTGTAGGTATGGGGTAGGATTAAGGGATCTAAAATATAGTCATGCAAAATAAGGCATTCATATGTGCTTAATAAGTAGTATATACAGCCAATATGTTCCCTAGTTTAGGTCCCTAAACTAAAGTGTTAACCATAATTTATTGGTTGTCATGAGCACTGCTAATGATAGATAAGAAATAATGTGATTTTCATATTCAGTATGTCAAACTTCATTAAAAAAAATAAAATAAAAATCAGTAAACTTATTTATTCATAAAAATATACCACTTGCCTTTCTGTGCTCATTAGAGTATCATGTCATTAGCTTAGCGACATGCTAATGGCAGGCTAAAAAAGTCAAATCACCCCTGCATTTTGCTTGAGAGTTCCTCTTTGTTTGACAAATAGACTTGCAAATCAGTTACTTAAGAGTTTTCATTTCAGTTAGGATGCTGCCCTTGAAGGCACATAAGTAGGCAGTAGACAGCAAGGGAGCTCACAGGCTTTGAAAATATATAAGTTGCTCTTGATCTGACTTGATGTCATTATCATATTCCACCTTTTTAAGGGGGTGTGAGTCTGACTCTCTTGTGTGTTTTTGCACTAAGCGGTAGGGATCTTGAGACACAGCTTTGGTATATCTCACATCGGTCGCACATAGTCACTTCTTTGTGGGCTTTTGTTTGATGTCAATAGCACACTTATAAAGTTATATTTCATAACTGTGCTATTTGTCACACACTGCCTAAAAGACATGCTTGTCGGGTGTTAGCATGATGGATAGAGGTTTTGATAGTATGTTATACCAAGTGCTGATCTTTGCATTTGAATTCTATTTATGATGTTAGTCAGACATTTCTTATGTTGACATGTCATGTATAAGTGACATTTTATCTATTGAGATTCTTTCTCGCTCCAGGATTTATTGTCAAATTATACGAATGTCAATTTTGCTAAAAAAAAAAGAAAAAAAACCCTGGCCATCTAAGCTACTGTGCAGACACACATAACTTTTACACTGACTGTACTTCTGTTTGCTTGAGCATGAAGTTATGTTTGCTTTGTGGTGTCTTTTAAACAACTTCTGGAAAAGATTAGAAGAAAAATAAAAAATGTTTTTTGACAGTAGTTGGAAAAAATAATCTAGTTGATATTTCAATTTAACATAACTGGGAACCACAAATTTTTAAATATATTGAAATAAGCAAAATGGATACACAATATAAAATACATCATTATATAAATCATATTATATATTATATAAATATAATTATTATTAGAATTCAATTATAATAATAATTTAAAATATATTCTTTTTTTTTTTTTTTTTTTTTTAGCTGAGAAACATTTCAAAAACATGGGGGAAAAAAAAACAATTAGATCACAAAATTCCCCCAATGAAATGTTTACAAACAGTAAATAGATAAGATTTATATTATTTTGTTTAAAATAGTTATTTAATATAAACATACTATTTGTTTATATAATTGTAAACAAAAATAGCTTATATTATATTGCTTGTGATAAATAATTTTCCTCCAGAAACTTTTTTAGAAGACTGTAACTAATTGTTGAATAATACAAGATATGTTGGGGATGGATGGATGGATGGATAGATAGGTCCATCCCAACATAACTAAAACAGATGCCCAGTCAAAAAAAAAAAAATCATTCAAAGAGGAAAAAAAGCACATGGTTTTATCAACTCCCATAAAACTAATATGTCTTCACATTAATTAATTGTCTAAAAAATATTTTGTGCTGCACTACTGGATAGACATATTAACAGCTAATTATCTAGTAATGGTGACATATTGTATATCCATATCTGAATTACGCTAAACCTAAAGTGCTATCACTAGATAAAAGGAAGCCTTGCAATAAAGGTCAATTTTCAGCATCTCCATGGCAACTACAGAATGTCTGTACTGTATATATATGTGCACCTTGGCCTTGCATGTAGTTTAGTAGAGAAATTTAAATCCCTGGGAATTTTAAAGGGGTCATCTGATGTTGCTAAAAAGAACATTATTTTGTTTATTTAAATGTAATGAAATGTTTTTAAGGTTCAAAGGTTTAAGGTTAAAAAAAACACATTATTTTCCACATATTGTACATAATTGTTTCTCCTCTATTCCCCGCCTTTCTGAAACGTGTCGATTTTAACAAAACTCATCGTTCTGTAAAGCGAGGTGTGCTGTGATTGGCCAGCTATTCAGTGCGTTGTGATTGGCCGAATACCTCAAGCGTGTGGCGGAAATGTTGCTGTGTCCTGGCCGGAGCGATGAGACAAAAACATTAAAACCCATTATTAACAAGGCATTTGTTGCATCCAGTGGCGACATAATTACGGATTATAATGACTTATACTGTCTTTTTATGCGTTGCGATGCATCGCGCCGCATAAACATAAAACCATGTCTGCATTTGTGATTGGAGAAATGACAAACAACAATCGCTACTCTACACTGCTCAAAACTTGTGTTTGAATCATCAGTGGCAAATTCTTTAAATCTAAAAAACTTACTTAAAGTCTGTGAGTCAGAACAGCTGGCACTGTAGTCTTCTCTCAGGATTAGGAAACAGTCCTCCATAAAATATGCTGCAGACATCTGAATATTTGTTGAACTGTTCTGGAACAGTGTTGTAAATACAACTTATCAACTGATTTCTAGTTGTGTCCTCTTTTGGAAGGCCAAACAAAGTAGTTTCGCTTTCACAATGAAACACAGCGTCACACACAGTGGGCTGAGTGAGCGGAGGCGGGCTTGAGAACGGTGTGGCCGGCGGATTCGACGAAGAGCTTGCAGCAACCACATGTGATGACCCCAGGCTGGACTTCGCTTCATCCATGTTGAAAGTCTATCGATCTGGCGATCCACAGGGCGAAGTTGATGTATTTCCTCAGCGACCAGCATGGATCAGATCTAGGCATGACGAAGTGGATATCATCCTCTTTTGGAAGGCCAAACAAAGTAGTTTTGCTTTCACAATGAAACACACAGCATCTCCACAACATGGCAGCAGCGGCAACAACAATACTACAGCGAGAATAAAAGTCACGCCTTCTTTCTTTGCGTGAACATCTGGGCGGCGTTATGCAAATCTTCCCACATTGTGACATAGACGTGGGGGCGTGTTTAAATGAGGCGTTTGAGGTAGGCGTGATTGACTCTTAACTACTATAAAGAATATCTCTTTGGATCTGAGGCTTTAGTCTTTGCATCTTTACAGATCTTCTTTATGCACCAAGCGCTTGTAACACTCCAAAGAGAAAGGAAAAACTGAAATCGCATCACCCATGACCCCTTAAAAAGGGGAGTCCTGATGCTGTGATTGCCATTGCTTTGTTTTACCATCCTATGGACTTGTGGAATGTCTGTGTGTGTTTATGTATGAGAGGGTAATCCTGATCAAAAAAATCTCAAGTGGTTAGGTGCTCACCTGAAGGATGACCCTCAACAAAAAGTAGTATACTTCAAGTTTATTTTATTAAGTATACTTAAGTAAAGTTAAAGTATATTTTTAAGTATACTTTATGTAGCAAGTATACAAAATATCAGTGTTCTAGTAGTATACTTGTAAGTGTACTGTTTCAATACTCCTTGGGACTAAATTGGGCCCTTGGCCCCACTTTCTAGTATATAAAAGTAAACTTTTAAGTATACATTAAGTATAACAGTAGCAAACATTAAGTACACAACTGGTTTACCTCTATGTTTGTAGTTTGTACTGCAATTATACTAAAAGTTAACTTATAGATATACTGATAGTTTACTAATTAAATACTTTGTACTCTTTGAAGTATAGTCTCAGTAAACTACAAGTTTAGTAGTTTTATACTGCAAGTATACTCATAAGTTTTCTTTAAGTGAACTTTACATAATACTTTAAGTATGCCCCTATTCAACTATGTCCCTATTTAGGTTTTAATTTGTATATATTTTGTTGTATGAATATCTGAACATACAAAACATCCAAAGAAAGAACAGGGTATCTGCTTGTAAACAAAAACATTTTATTCTAGCTTCATGCATTCTTTTTTTAAACACTTAAATGTGGGTAAGTTTCATAAAAAAAAATCATAATAATAATAATATGAACAACAAAAAGCTGAAAACAGTACATAAGATTACAATGGATTCAGAATGATAATCAAATCAAACCGTAGATGGAGTCGATCAACACCCCAAAGCTTGACTGTAATTATTACCTCTTCATCGGTTGACATTTTATTCCATAACATTACAGTTTTGATGCTGTTTCATGTCAGATGATTGTGTTACATGTGTTAGTATCTGTTGTTTATTTTTCTTCTTCACTTGTGTTTTGTTTGGAAATTCTGTACAGAAGATGTGTAATAGTGCCCTCTACCGTATAACAATGACAACACAGATTCTAAGACCACAAGTATAGTTCAAATATATTTACTTTTTGTAAGTATAAGTCAAGTATACTTAAATGTAATTTTAAGTATATTTCTGAGGAGTACATAAAGCCCATTTCTGAGAAGTATATAAAAAGTAAACTAAAAGTATACTTTCCTATTTTTAGTTTAAAAGAAGTATACTAATAGCACACTTGAATAAACTTATTTTTCGTAAGGGGAGCCTTTCACTTGATTTGGACTGATCAAAGGTCCTAGCATCTCCAATCGGTAACACTGTGTTCACCTCAAAGGTCAGCTGGGATTTTTACATAGATATTAAAGTGCACACACTGAGTGAGAAAACAACCTCATCCATCATGGTACTGTAGCTTTACACAAGTACATAAATGAATCACCAATGATTTGTGCAACTTTTCCTTTTTCTCTCTACACAGGGCTCATGAATATTTAATCATTTTAATTAATTAATCGGATACTAATGCAATACTGTACAAGACGCAATTACCATGTACACACTTTACAGTTCACACAATGGGAGATGATCTTTAATAATGTGTGTGTGCAGAAAGAGAAGGTTCAGTTTGTTTGTTGTGGATTCAGCTTTAAAGGCCATGAACCCATTGGCTGATGTCTTTACTGGGCTGAAAAAGGTTAGGGATCTTTTCAACCTGTCAATCTGTCAATGACTTTACTACCAAGCCAAATCAAATTGTGCTGCATACACAGACATTAACGCGTGATATATAACACTCAGTGGGTTGCATTCTGGATGCAGTTTGAGATGTTAGCACAGAATGTGAAGTATTATCTTACTTTGGATTCAACATAAGTTCAAAGTAGTAAGTAGTAGATCATACTCAAAAACAGTGAATAAATTATTGTAATGGTTCAACAAGAGCAGACTGGGTAACTACAGCACAGCAAGCTGTTATCAACACTGAGCAGAAACCATTCTATCCAAACCATCAAAATCAATCAAGATATTGCAGACTAACTTTCTACCAGGGACCAATATTTAGTAACTCTGAATACTGATGTAGTGGAGAGATTCCTTGGCAAATCTAAAGCTTAATTTTACTGGTGAAAAAAAATGGAAGCTTAAACTACTGTAGCAGCACAAACCAGCATAGACTGGCATGGAAATTCAAGCTGGTCTGTTCAACAGGGTTACCCAACAGAATGCGCAACATAAAAACATGAAAACTACAACAATAAAAATGTTGGGTCAGGAATCTGCAAGGCCCCCTGCCATACATCTTTGACCAACTTGACATACATGGTTGACCTTCTACATCAGAAAACAAGCTGGTTTGTAGTTTTGTAGTTGAACACTACAGTATCCTGGTCCACTAGCTGGACCAGCACCAAACCAGCTTTAACCAGCATAAACCAGCCTGCTGGTCTTTTCAGCATGTGTGCTGGGGGAAGGTTTCTGTCTGATTATTGCCAACATCACAGTTATTTGGCAGACTGAGAGCTGTTTGGCACACACACGTAGAGTGTTCTAATAGCTATGGGAGCAATCTTCCAGTCCTGGAACAAATACCTTGACTGAACCTGGCAGTGCTCTAATATGAGACAGAGAGCCATACTCTATTTCTGTGACTCGCACACCAGGAAGATGAAAGTCCATAACAATAAGTTAAAGAGCTAAAGAAAGAATAAAAACACTTAAGTATTCCAGTGTTATAAAAGAATATTATATAGAATTAACAGACGGAAGATGTGGAGAAAAGACTTGAATGCTTTACTGGCAGCATTGCCTATGGCTTATGCTACACCTGATTAAAAATTCAACACACCAAGTTATCCAGCCATTCCACATTTCACACATATGGCTATAGAATTGCTACATGTCAACACTGAACCAGAGGCTGTGCGACACTAATGTCTGAACGCTAAATGAAAGGCAGCCTTTAAAACGATTTACAGACCTATTCCACACACTAGCCACAGAAAACTGTGGCTATAAAATGAGAGCATGCTGTAGTAGGGTTATGAGAGCAGGTTGAAGAAAACTGCCATGACACTTCCATGTGCACAACAATGTTGAATATCCTGCAGGATTTTGCTTTAAAGATTCAGTGCGCACACACATAAACATATTGTATCTGGTCGTATAACTGGGATTTGGAGTTGTGGCTAGCACACGCTAAGGGCCATGTGGTCAGAGGGTTATAGAAGGACACGTTCAGTCAGTATAAACTATGTTCACTTGGATCAACAAATGGGTGATGCCCAGTGCATTGTGGGTGTCGAAGTTTCCCTACCTTCCTAGCAAAATGAAAGGTCCAGGGGTCTCATTTATAAATGTTGTGTACACACAAAATAGGCATAGAAATTGCGTACACAATTTTCCACACATATTGGGAGTTATAAAAAATAAACTTGGCATAAATACTAAACTGCAGATCTCATGCTATGCAAAAATATTTTAGTGAGAACAATGATCAATGATGCACACTTACTTTGATATTATGGCAGACACTGCTGGATTCAGTGGTCGAACGGACTATTGTCCAGTTTGAATATGTCCAGTGATAATATATATATCTATTATGTTTAAAACAATTGAAATACTATTTGGCCAGTAGAAAAGAATGAGACCAACTCTGTTCTAAAATATTTATCTGAGAACTATTTTAAACAGTTTTGTTTTTATGTATTTATGCTAAAACATAACAAGGATACTGGATGATTTTTAGCAATAAAAATTGTGTATGGCATAAATGGCATTAATAGTCCATATCTCATATTTCCTTAATGTCTTGTACCTTTAACCTTGTTAAATATGCTGTGGATGGGAATATGCATGGAAATGATATGCAGATGAGGTTATGCATAGTAAAACTAGGCGTTGTAAGCTCCATATATGGTGATTTTGGGGAGGAGTCGTGGTGGATGCACGTACGCACAATCTTCCCCTGACTGGGATTAACAAAGGGATTTTTCCGCAGGTTCTGACATACGAATGGTTTTATAAATCTGAAAACTTTTGTGCATACGCAAAATCTAGCTTTTGTGGATACATACACTTTTAGGATGAAATCTACTGAGAGTTTTATAAATGAGACCCCAGGCCTTATCTGTTTTCTCTTAACATGTAGAATTATTTTCAGATTAAATTTATTAAAAGCCCACCTTGCCAGCAGAGAAATTATCCATTTAAGCTAAAAATGTGCATATTTTACTCACATCAGTGAGGTTAATTCTTACTATCCAATTCCAAACCATGTATTACATTAATAAAATTACCTTCCAACTGGTGTGTAAGATGTTTATGCACCCAAGTAAATTTTTACTCATATTTGGCAGCCAGTGAGTGTTAGTTTTGGACCCTGACTGGACTTTTTCACCTAAATTGCCACCTACTTTATAGCAAAACAATTAAATCCATCGCAGCTGCCATGCTACTGTCAGATAAGTACTGTATAAAGACAGCAGTGTTAAAAATGAAGTGTGCATGACACGACTAAGCATCACCAAACAAAACTGCAAAAATAATGGGTTTGACTGATTTGTGGTGTGTCAAATGGGATATATCCACCTACGAAGGGGCACTCATGGCTGCCATACTGAAAGGTAAACCAAAGTACTCAAAACTAGGCCTTTGTTTTTTCATCGGAAACTTACACTATTATACATTTTTAAAAATGAGTTAAAATAGTGCAGGCTGATGGCTTCAACAAAAGCATATACCATTGATTAACAACCTCAAACCTATTTTAATTTAAAGGTTTTAACACTAAAAAATCAATGTCCCCTGTGGAGAAAAATGAATGGCATGTTTACTTCCAGAAACATGGACTACAGCACTCTACTGGTTTACAGTGTCTTGATTGTGCTACAAAGCCACATTTTTTGAGGGAATCAACCCACAAATGGTTTCTTACATTTTGGCATGGTCAGGATAGGAGAAAATATACACATACACTTACCAGAATAACCTATTGTACAATGATAGCATGACAAACACCGATTTTGAGAATGTGAATGTCTAAAATTAACTGAGGGATGAAAAGGCAATAGAACAAATCAGATGGTACCCATTTTACATATAGAGGGTTGGCACTGATGTATGTTGCTGTACATGCCCACAGCAGTCGCAGTTGAACTCAGGTGACAGAGCAGTGGGAGTCGGCAATGCCAACAACCTTCAGGCTACAGCAGACCAAAACTTACCTCAGTTTTCCCTTATGACTCACAACTCCATGAGCATAGGGCAGCAGAAACAGCTCTTTGTTTGGAAGAATGGAGTAACCTTAGGAAAAAAAGGAGAAGAGTGTGGAGTGTTGAGACATGCCCTTTGTGCACTCTTGGCAAAAGATAAGCAGTGGGAGGAGGAACATGCTGCGAATCCATAGAATGAGCATTCAGGGCACAGAACCATCATATCAGATAGACCTGTTTTTAACGTAAGGCTACAGAAATGCCCAAAGCTTATCAAATGCACAGCAGTGCTACCAGAACAAATACAGCCTTAGCCAAGGTTAGGATATTGATTTATTCACAGCATGTAATAATCTGAACAAAACTATCCAAGTGAAAACAGATATTATACAAAACGTCAGTACAACAATGAGAGAAGTTAAGCTTTACGGTTCGAAATGGCATTTTATGCGCAGCACATTTTTAAATACTACCTGCACAAAAGAAACATGACCAATGACACCTAGGGTTTCACAGGAGGGAATTTCATTTAAGTTATGCTGTGTCACATAACTTCTAAAACTGTATATGCTCATGTTATAATTTAAAGGGACAGCTCGTAATGCGTGTGCACACGTGTGTGCTATTGTTTTCCCTCCAAAATAATGTAACTTCCCAGCCTGGTTTCATGTTTACATATAGATATTAATACGTAATATTTTTTACAAGCACAAAACTTATATTTTTTGGTACGGTTTTATTGATGCTAAAACGTACAATTAAGACGTATTTCCAAATTTAAAATGTACAAATCGCTACGTATTTTTAACTAAAAAAAAAAACTTAAAAATAACCTACCCCCCATAACCTAAACCTACCCATTTTATAGTGAATATGCATTTTTTATAAATGTATTAAAAATAACAAGTTAGATTTTTAGACCCCTTAACCTACCCCCAAACCAACCTACCCATTTTATAGCGAATATAAAAGGATATAAAATGCAACTGACCAAAATATGCAGGAAAATAACAATTTTAGTAAAAATATAGCATTAAAATATTTTTATAGTCGCTAATCCCTCCTACCTATAAACCTAAACATTTCTGTAACTGTAACTGTAGCTAAACTTTGCAGGACAGTCAATTGCCAGGAGCAGGGTTGGGCACCCTTGCTGTACAGTATAAGAAAAACATGACAGAAAAACATGACAGACCGATAAAAGCAATTACAATCATTTATGTATTGCAAAAATGTCAAAAGCAGTACCAAAATTAATCCAAATGATGATGCATTGCAGCCGCGGTCCTCTCTGGCAGAATACAGTAGGTTTGTGTGAGCCAGAGCAGAATTTATGTTGTTAATCGCTGAAAAAATTATCCAGATTATTTTCCCGATCCACTCCGTGAACTTGTGAAGACTCCATTCAAACACACCTCACCAGAAACACGGCATGTCGCAATTTGTAATGAGTGATCGATTATCCTGCCGTAAAAACCTGTAGTTTGAAGCGGCAACATTTGAATTTGTAAAGAGTCAAACGGTGCGTTCCAAACAGGACATATCGCCCTCCGAATGGCACTTCAGAGTGAAAACAATCATGGCCGCCATATTGAAGGGTCGTTCCAAACCGAAGTGCTCTCAACTGGCCACGTCAAAGGCCCCTATGGAATGAAGGATTTCGAAGGGTACAACTAATGGACACTTCGGGCTCCCATGATCCTTTGCGCTGATTCTTCTTATGATGACAGCGCCTCCATTTGGGCACATGATTATGACAGAGAAGGGCACTTCAAGAAACAGTTATTTGGTCCCCTACACCCTTCAAAGCTATCACGCCGGAGGGTAAACCCTTTGAAGGGATTAGGGCATAGGGATGAGCCCTTCCGAATGGAACGCAGGGAGATTCAGCATCAGTCAGCACAGGCTTTGCTGTTTATGGTCACTGGACTTGCTGCTTCGGGACAAGATGAAGATCGCAGAATAAAGGCTTGGATTTGGGTCTGTTTCTCGCAGTCATATGCATTTGGAAGATTTGGATTACAGCACACAAATACAGTGCGTTTTTGGTGTATTTTATTTACATTTACCAGACACTTTTATCCAAAGCAACTTACAGTGCATTCAGGCCAACATTTTTTACCTAACATGTGTTCCCTGGGAATCGAACCCACAACCTCTTGCGCTGCTTACACAATGCTCTACCACTGAGCCACAGGAACACAGAGCTACAGTTCTATTGTCAGTCACATGTTGCAGAAAACGCCTTTTGTGGCCCGTGGCAAACAAAGTAAACATTACAAGTAATCAAAGACAAGGTTAAACGATAGCAGAAATGTTATTTATTTTAAGGTTTAAAAAGGCTTGTTTATCATTACGTAGGCCTATTCTTGGAAATGAGCTGGCTGCAGAAATCACACAACAAAACGAAATGTTATCATTTTTTATATTAAGTAAACAATAAACAAACATAAAAAGTAATTGAAAACCAAAGTCTTGATATGACAAATAAAAATAAATAATAAAATTAATGCCGCAATTTCAATATTCATAAGGATTTCCTTTTTAGGTGTAGTCATTACGTTGAATTTGTGCATTTAAATGCTGAAAATAGCGTACGTTAAGTATTTGTAGTACGTTGAGACGCTGGAAATACGTCAGTATGGTACGGTTTTTAGTGCCTGTTAAAAATGTAAGTAAATGTACATTTATAGACCACATTTTACTTAAAAATGCATATAAATTATCATGAGATCATGCTGAACTTCCAGTAGGGTGATGTCATTAAGCAAATATCTCAAAGGAATATTTACTGAAGGTTAGATGGAGGTCAGGTCCACAAGAGGACCTTAATTGTATAATTTGGCACAGGATCAAACCATATGAAAAGTGATACTGAGGACACAATAAACAATAATCTGATTAGCAATTAAACAATATTCTGAAGAAAATGCATTGTGTGTTTGAACATTTTGATTAGATAAAGGACAAAATGGCCAGTCTTGCATGTGTGTTAAATATGACATAAAAAACAGTCAATAATTTCCAATCGACTTATGAATATTTTATCTAATATATTATATATTAAGAGTGTTTCCCAAAATGACCTTGAACTGAATATTTACCCATTCTTTCTATTCTTGGTCATGTGACCACATTCATTCAGCTCATTGGCCAGTCACAAACATTTGTTTATTTGCTTTGGTCTTTCTTTTTCTCTCCCCCTCTCTCACAAGCTTGAATCCAAGAGCATGAATCCACAGTTTGGCGTTCTAAATGTATTTGCATGCTCTGGTACCAGTTCTCCTTGAAGTTTGACCATTTCAATCTGATCTATTGTGTGTCTGTCCCCATTCCTAGAGGTGACAACATAGACAACTCACCTCAATTTACTGCCAACCTCTTATGCAGCGTGTTCCCTTTGACCTATAGAGTTTCACAACACTCCTCAGATGTTCCTTTCACCCCATAAACACCCAGACTTAGATCACTGTATGCTCAAGGTTACCCTGAAGTTTGACAGGAACCTAAACATGTAGCCAAAATAAAACAAGCACAAACCATCTGAAATTATATATATGTACATAATGTCTAAAGATAATTATAAATCTCCACAGTCATGTTGCAAGAGGCACCCTGAAACTCTTCTAACCATTTTTACTTCACTCAGGGGTCAAAGGTCATCTATTCATACACATCATTTTAACAGCAGCCCATGACTGAATGGTGGCTGATAAGGGTCCAACGGACAAAGAGAGGGAGAGAGAGAATGAGATTCCTAAAAAATGGAGAGATGAAAGAAGAGAAAGCTTATCTCTTCTCATGCTCATTGATCTGTGTGCGCAGCCCAGAGCCTAAGCACCCCACACACCACTTTATACATATCAGAGTATGCTGATAACCCAAAAAACCCACAACCTGCCCACAGAGGTAAAGATTTGTTTTAAAAAAAAAAAAAAGTTGCACACTTCAGTCCTGTCCCCTAATGCAGTCATCCATTCTGACCAGAGGGAGGAATTTAAAATCGGAGTCAGCTTATTGGTCAATAATTATGAGCGAGTAAACATGTTTGAAGGCCAGCGAGACCTTAGATATTATCCTTAAAACATTTCTAGGAAAACTAACAAGGAAAGCTTTCAAAAAATTGACTTTCGTGACAGTGTCAGACTGGAGGTACTTGTCAAAAAAGGTTTTTCTTCAACAGAATTAAGGAAGGCCACAAATTTCCCACTAATGAAAATGTGAAGTTGGCAAGGTAGTTTCTCAGAGTATGCTGGAAAAATATTCTTGAAAATAACGTTTCAGTAGCACACTTATTGTATCTCCAACACAAACAGATACTTTTTTCCTGTATTACACAGATGAAACTTTTCTGTTTGAGAGAGATACATGTGTGAAATGTTAGCGTGACTTTTATCATTGACATGACTTGTTGTGAGAATATACAGAGGAGGGAAGTCATGATATTGAGGCTTTAAAGCAATGTAAATATTAAGAAAGATATTCTGAATAAATAATTTATAGCCTTGTTTTGTAATATGATATGCACTTGACGGGAATGAGTTGTAGTAAGGGCTGCCTGCCACATTGTGCAAAACTGAGTGTACTTAGATCGCCCTCTCCAGGCCAACCTAAGTAAGGGTGGTTCTATCTATCTATCTATCTATCTATCTATCTATCTATCTATCTATCTATCTATCTATCTATCTATCTAATTGGAATAAAGCTGAAATTAAGGAAAATGTAAATATTAGATAAAACACTATGTGTATGTATGTGTGTATATATATATATATATTTGTATATATTATATATATATATATATAATATATATATATATATATATAGTATATATATATATATTATATATATATATATATATTTGTATATATATATATATACCCTCTTTTTTGCATAAAAAAAGACAAATCCATCACACATTTATACAAACATTTTATTGTATGACACATTATAGGGTGGGGGCATCACTGAAATCATTTGACACTGAAAAAATATATATATATTTTAACAAATTGCAATCAACCTCTGTATTATTCAACATATTCCAAAACAAGAGTCGTAAATACTTCGTGGGCACGTCAATGCACAGAGCTACAGCGAGTGTGTGAGATCAGTGACATTATAGTATGGATATGTGGGCTCACATCCATGACTAAAGTCATGTAAGGCACTTTCAAATTTAAACACAACTAGCTATTTACCTAAAATAGTGGAACAATTTGATGAACTCTGCTAAAAGGTCAACTGTGGAGAAGGTTTTGTAGCGAGTAGTGTAGATTGCATAGTCAAGTTATCATCAGTGTAAAATAAAAAAGGAAAAAAATATATGAATAATAATAAACAAATAAAAATTCACCATGAGCAAACAAATCCACTGCGTAAAGGGGGACATGTGCAGGTTCTTTGGTCTGGTATCTGAGGCGTTAAGACAAAAGAATTTAAGAAATCCATAGGCAATGTTCACAACTAAAGATGCTTACTTTAGACACAGACCCTAAATTCTAAAAAATCTGGATACCTCTTGAAGTTTGTCATGGAAGTGGTTGAAATCAAGTCAGGTGAGCTTGCTGATGAGTTCAAGTCAACAGAGTGATAAAAGAGGAGTCAGTCAAAAGATGTAAAGTGTGACTTAGGTGACTTACTAGTGCACTTTTAGTCTGATTATTTTTGATTAGAGCTATAAACAGATACAGAAGAGGACTATATGTCTATGTGTGAATGGAAATGAAGTTAAATTGCATCATGGGAAAACATTTCTGCACCAAAAGGAAGGTGGACCAGGCACAGCTGCAAGCACCTATGAACAAGCATAAAACTTCAAAACACAGATTCATGAATGGAAGTTTTCAGTCTAAAGGCCACATTCTGATTCACAAAAAAAAAAGAAGAAAAAAAAAAGTGCATAATATTACAGTTTATGTGCCACGGTGGTCTTCTGCAGTGGTTAACAGAAAGAAATCAGTGTAGAAAGGAAAGGCCCCTTGGTGCTTAAACTCTCATCTCATACGTTTTCATAAATAATTAAGTATAACAAAATCATTTACCTGAAGAGATTATGTGACAGAGTGTTAACTAAAATAGAGCACTATATTTACCAACAACGCTTGATCTTTGCTTTTCCTACATCATACAAAGAGGTGCTGACAAACTTACTGACAGTGAAGTGGCAAAACCATAATTATCCAATTCTATATGTTAGTGTTTGCTTGATTATACATTTTAGAGAGAAATAAACAAGATATCTGCATCTGATATTGTTGAGTGGCATGATAAAATAAAGCTAAAAAAAAGAAGACGAGAGGGCTGGACGGAATAGCATCCGATCCATGTGAGCTCTTGATGAATATGGTTACCTGCTTACTAATACATAATCTCAGTGCAAGTGTAAACAGGTGTCATTCATTAGACACAATGGAACAATGTTAGTTAAACAATCTGACACGCAAATGTGCCAGTAGATCTTGAGGTTCCATTGGTATAAATGACAAGACGTGTATTTTTCTGTGGGTTCTTGAAGTTTTTCCATGGCTTTTCATAGAAGTAGCACCATACGATTGTTGTTTGTTCGTAAAACTGGAATATAAAGAGCAGACGCAGTGCTGAGGCTGGTCTAGACCCTCTTCATGCACACTTGACACCTGCTGATGTGAGTTCGTAGATTCCCAGCTTTTAGCGTTGTAGGGACAGGTTTCCTGTAACCACAACACACACACACACACACATTTAACAAGAGAATGTGTGTGATTTATATTTATTTCTTAACGTCTTGAAATTCTGCCTGTTTTATCTTGAGCTCTGAGATTTTATCTCTTTTTAGTGGTGCCTAATTTTGCAGAAGAAAAGATGTGTCTTTATCCTGAAATACGTAATTTAAGAAATGTTTTGGTATATTGCAAAATTTTGTAAACAGTTATTTTGTGATATGTTACACTTCATCTCTGTACTCTGCACACTGTACATTATTAGTAAGTACTATTAATTAAATTTTAGTTAGTAATATTAATTAAAAAGATACACGTAACATAAGTAATTATTTTCTGGACCAATATTTTAATTGCATATTATTGTTTTTGTTATTGTTATTATTCTAATGTTTTTAAATTGGCCTGGTTATTGGTTACATTAAGTAGGATGAGTTATTAATGCTTCAATATGTAGTGAGACATAAAAACAATAAAAATGCTCCTAGAAATTATTGTGCCCTCTTGTGGTAAGAAAGAGGATTTAATGTGGCTTTGATGTACTCCATGAGTGTGGCATATATAGCTTAAATATTTCAAATAAACAAATCAGCTTTAGTACATGATATATTCTGTGTTAAACTGAAGAAACAATAATGCACCCATAAAAGCAGCTGATAAATACTCAAGAATATAAAGTGTGTGAAAGCTTACTTGAACATTCCGTTTTCCTCTATGGTGGCTAACCAGAAGCTGTAGGAGTTAGCATAGTAGTTGCAGGTGCCACGAACCGTGACACTCGATGAAGGGAGCCGAGCGGAACTCTTCCAGACAAGAACCCGGAGAGGCCAGAGCCTGACCGGAGCCCTCAGCACCAGCACTGGTGTGCTGTTACACAGAGAGACAGCGTAAGACCTCTACACGCTATTCACAAGTTCACATTCTCATATAATCCTCAGTGAAAATGATGAAAGCAGACATATTTGGCTTCCTGTTAGTGTTTAGTTGGTGATGTAGTAATGACCTCAGTGTACTGGTTGACAGGGTTGAACATCCTGTACTTTAGTTTGGAACCGATTTCACAGTTTTTAAAAATTAAAATGTAAAATAATACAGGATTTTTTTTAAATATGTAGATATATTTGGGGGGAAATCAAGAATGATTAGGGGGATGTTTTAGAAGAGTGCATCTACATAAGTAATAAATAAAAAACAAACCACTGAAATTAATAAAAATACTATTTATTTATTTATACTCTTTACAAGAACCAACTCAAATTTTCACCATTTTCATTATATATATATATATATATATATATATATATATTATATATATATATATTATATATATATATATATATATTAAATATAATTCTATAAATCATTATAATAATAAATATAATTATAATACTAATATATCTCATATATTGGGCATTTCTTTTGGGCATTTGCAAGCAAATAAAGATATGTGCTGCCGGTTTCTAAATGAAGTGCAGCACTGTGTTCATCTATACAGGTGCAGCTCATAATACAGTGTTTCAGTGGCTACATTCATAGTAAATTAACCAAGGTGCTCTGAAACACTGTATATCTGAAACCGGCAGCACATATATTTATCTAATTAAACAGCAGTCTTAGCGATTTAACTACTGATATTTTGTACAGCCCTAAAAACAAGCTTCTTTAGTCTCCTCACCATGACGAAAGAGTATCCGATCCAGAGAGAATCCCAACCATGAGGGCAAGGTGGGATCTGGATGGTCTGACTGTGCACAGCTATCACCATAGCAGAAGCCTCACAAACTACACATCTGTCAGAGAAAAACATGCATGCACATGAGAAGGACAAGGAATTCTTACTAACAGAAATATCAAATGATTCATATAAGATCACAAACCTGCTGATGAAGGGTTTGATGCTCTGACCGGTAACAGGGGCCATGTTCATAGGCATGGGCTCGGGAGACGTGAGCCAGTAGGAATAGTCATTACGAGAAGCGAAGTTACACACATTGTTGATGTTGCAGAAGAGGAAAGGCATTGGGCTGAACTTCCTTAGGCAGCTACCAGCTGTACCTATTGGGTAAAGAGAGCAGAACGTCAGGGATTGTGTGACTTTGATTAATATTTCAGAATAAAATACATGATCAGTGTGGCTGCTGTGCAAACCTAGGTCTTGTCCATGTGACCTCTCATTGCCCTGGACATAAAGCAGCGAAATATCCATCATAGATTGGCGTTGTTCCCTCTGGACATAGTGGAACATCAACAGTCTGACTGTGGCGGGTTACAAGGAAGCCGTGGTCCCATGGAGGAAGGGCCTGGAGGGCCGATGCGACCTGGGATACCACTAGGCCCTGGAGGGTCCAGGGTACCCTCTGGGGCCTACATAAAAGATATTTTTAGGAAATAAATAGGGATCAGCAAGCATAGCAATCTTATAAATGAAAGTCCTTTAAGTTCTGATGAATTTGCAGAACTTTTCTTCTGTCTCGGATCTCTTTATATTTGATGTATCTGTGCACCTACCAGAGGGTCCAGTTTGTCCAGGCTCTCCTTTGGCCCCAGGATGTCCATTATAGCCAGGTGTCCCATCATATCCTTTTATACCCTGAGTTCCCATCACACCTAGGAGTGTGGTTTTGCATTAAGACATGTCAACTGACTGTTTTCATAAACTTGTAAGTTCAGATATTTGAAACACTCAACCTGTTGTCCTTTCTCTCCGGGGATGCCTTGGATTCCCAACTAGACCTGAAGGACCCTGAGGTCCTGGAAGACCAGGATCCCCTTTATAAATGTATGGTGGCCCAGGGGGGTCCAGGGGGGCCTTCGCTTCCTTAAATTAAAATGTTAAAAGCAGAAATTTAATAAAATGTTTACAATGAAGTATAGAGCATTCATACCTTGAACTGCCCATTTATTATAATAAAGACATTTCACCGCACATCACATCAAGCTCAAATACGGATTTGAAGTAGCAGTGGACACACAAAATGTGATTGGATTATTTGTGTGTGTATAAATCTATTTTGTAATTTTGTTGCTGATGTGTAATTCTTCTTCTGTATATTCTAGAAAATGTATTTCACGATGAATTTACAGAACTACAGATTCAAAGTAAAATGCTGTGAAATATTTATATTTGTATTAAAAAGTATTTCACTATATTTTATTACAATAATGATTATTATTATTTTTTAAAGAGTGTACAACATTGACATTAAATGATGTCATATTTTACATTGTTATTTTATTTAATAATTATAATAAAATAATAGTTATTATTATATTTATTATGTACAATAATGTAAAAAATAAAGCAATACATACTACCAATATGATATTAGCTATATAAATTAAAATGTTTATTTGAATAAATGTGGATAGACACTAATAATATAATTTAATGGAAAGCTGAGTTCAATGGAAATGTTTTGTTCATACCTTTAAGACCTGGAGAATCCTCTGTCACCTCCTCCATCACCCTTAGAACCGTTTCACTCCTCTCTCACCCTTTATACCTGGAATGACACAGAGCCACTCATTCTTCCATCTCTATCGAACATTGCCTTTTATAAATATGAAGTATGATACTCAGAAACCCATAAAAATTCAATGCAACATTATGTCAAGTTAGAATTCATCTTGAATCTTACCAGGGAAACCAGGAACACCCTGTGGTCCCATCTCACCCTTTGGTCCATTATAACCAGGCAATCCAGGCTCACCCTACAGAGCACAGCTGTGTTAAATGATCTGCTATCATTTTTAAAGGCACTATTTTTATTTCATAAGACAAAGCCTTAAACTCACAGAAGCACCAGTTGAAACCTTTGTCTCCTTATACCCTTGAGAGCCTTGTGGGCCAGGGAAGCCCACATCTCCCTTTTCTCCTTTAGCTCCAGCACTGTGCCTGGTGTGCCAGGTGGGCCTGGATAACCACTCGCACCTGTGGTAAAATGTGATGTGGGTGTAAGATGATGCATTTTATAACCACAATGACACCATTAAATTGTTAGACTACTAATAATAGGAATATTCTGTGACAGAATGTCCTGAATAGTGAGGTGTTAAGGATTCACCTTTTTCTCCCGGCTGTCCCTGAGCTCCCCTGTCCCCTTTAGGTCCCTCCATGGATGCTCCTGGAAGTCCTCTCTCTCCAGGCCATCCTTGGTTCCCTTGGAATCCTGGCAGACCTTTCTCACCTTTGGTTCCAGGAACACCTGGACTCCCGGGAATGCCAGGAAGACCGGGGTTGCCTTTGTCACCTGTGTGGAGATGAGGAGAAGTATTCATTTAATTGAGTTACTTTTCACTATACTATCCTTAAATTTTACATTGAAAATGTATTCATTTTTAAGCAGACCTCCCAGTGCTCCATAAATGAAAACCTAATTATTGGGGATATGCAATTCTGACCTTTGCTGCCAGGTTCTCCGCTTGCTCCTGTCAATCCTATACCAGGTATACCTGAAGAATAGAAACAATTGTTTGTCTTTAGATCATTGGGTCTCACGAACAGTGCATATGCACAAATTTGTGCATGAAAACGGCATACAAATATTTTCACAAACAAATCATGATGCATCAGTTATGTACTTGTGTACTAAAATGCAATCAAAATGTATTAAAAGTGTATGAAGAACTGAAACCATACATATGCAAAAAAGACATATTCTGGCCATATAAACAAATAAAGCTCAAATTTTATACAAAGGTATTTCATCTTAAATATATATGAAAATAGGAAAATGCAGATACAACTGGCTAATGAGAGGTTCATTAACTGTAATCTAGGTCTGTACTGGTGTTTACACTAGATTTGAGGATAGTACACATGGCATTGATCGAGGATCTTGCTCCACTCGCTCTTAGGAAAGAGTGTGTCCTTAGAAACCATCATAGGGTTTTCTGTAATGAAAAGGTCCGTGCAAAAAAAGCCCTGTTTATGGATCTGGTTGGGCGTGTTTTATGCGAATTATTAACCTTTACAGTTTTGCATGTGGCAGAACGTTTTATCAAAAACGACTTATAAAAGAGGAACAAAAGTCAAGTGGTTCCCTGATTTAGAATACTCTGAATTCATTAATGATAAGAACTAATTCGTGTGTGCACGAAATTTTTTAATGAGATGTTCTGCTGTGCATATAAAGGCCCTGATATACTTCAAACGAAATCGAAGAACGAACTGATATGTCGTCATTTCGTACAAAATCAGGCCGAAACTAAGTTTGTTTTGAGTTTATTTTGGCAGTTCGAAACAGCTGACCAAACCAAACTTTCTGGGGGAGTTCGTTTTGGCTCCTAAACACCTTTGAGCTTCCATTGGTCCGTGGCGGTTAACAATCGGTGGGTGTGTTCTGTAACTCCACCTTCTTTGACGTGCAATTTTTTTTTTTCCAGGTTCGTTTCTCATTCAACGGAGGTCAGACAAGAGAACAATATCTCCGGCCTAGTCACTAGCAACATGAATACACTGGAGTGTCGAATAGCTGAGCTGGCACAAATAGAGGTCCGTATATCCGCACCTGTACGATCGCTCACGGACAGACTTTAAAGATTCAGAGAAAGCATTTAATTCCTAGAAAGAAATTGCAACGAAGCTTGGTGTCGATGACCCAGAGTTATGCAAAAAGCAGCGCAGAGAAACATCCGAGACAAGTTTTCCAAAGCCATGAAAAGAATGAAAGGAAAGAGTAAAGATATAAGGAAGCAAGTACTGTGTACTTGTGTTACATGTGTTTTAAATCAATGTTCCACCATACTGCTGCTGCTGCTGTTGTTCTTTTACGAACATACAATAATAAACCTTTGTTTTTATCAAAAGTAAATCATGACACCATATAAAATATAAAAAGGTGTAACAATTTTTTTCCACATCATGCTAAAGTTTTCAGACTATGACACATTCACACTTCCCTTAAAGGACTGATTGTGGGAATGGAATGGTTCTTTTGTATTGTAAACATGATTACTTTTGAATCCTCTGAACTGCTGGCTAATCATTATTCTTTGTGTCTATATATTCTGACCACTGGTGGCCCGTCTCACACCTACATAGATTGCCTACACTTCATCATGTCATTGTTGTTGTGTTTAGGGCATACGCATGAGCGTCACGACACGTTTACATTAATCTACACCCTGCCTCCAGGAGCGCGGGGGTGTCAGTGTTCAAAAACAGTCTACCGTCGCTCAGCCCTTTTGAACTTCTTTTTGTCCCCAAACGAAGAACGAAAACAAACTTCGTTTGAAGTATATTGGGGCC
>NC_056580.1:610723-618204 GCF_018340385.1 Cyprinus carpio
TAACCACCTAACTCTCAGTTACTGCTTTGACTCATTTCAGACTCAAACAGAGTCACAGATGGGTATTACTTCAATTTGTGGGCTTGTGAAATTAAACTCCCATAAAACATGCATTTATTGCATTTATTTATTTATTTATTTATTTTGTAATCTACATATAGTTGACATCCATACAGAATGATGCCTTTTTCCCCTTAAAGTGACAAAAGTGGCGTGACCTGCAGCCAAGTATGGTGAACCAGCCTCAGAATTAGATGCTCTGCCCATTTAACCCATCCAAAGTGTACACACACAGCAGCGAAAAAAACACACACACCACCAGAAAAACACACCCGGAGGTGTATTAGGAACTGTTCATCTCAAATGCGCTAATTATTTTTCTGATGAAAATAGATGGTCATGGAAATTACATTTAAATAATTTTTTGAAAGATGGTTAATTTAATGCTGGCATTTTAAATACACACAAATAATATTTTCACACTTGTTGCGTAATGTTATGGAAAAATGAATGGATTTTGCATCTTTCTTGTGCATAAAATGCATTAAAAAACTAGCAAAGAAAAATTAAGGAATTTAATTGACATCATATAGTCCTTGGCCATAAACCAGTATCGGTATTCATCAACAGTACACCTTCATTGATAACGATAGAAAAAATGTTCGCTGTAGCACACAATAGTTTCACTATTGTTTTATTTATTGTGCATGTTTGAGTAGGCCTTGGGTATCGAAAATCAATTCCATTCAGAATTTTGTAAATTAAAATTTCGATTCCGGTCTATCGATTCCTGTGTGCGGCAATCTTTTCTTTTTTTCCCATCTGTGAAGGACCTGACTCTGCAATCTGCCAGGATCTCATCGCTATTCTAAGAACCTCCAGTGTTTCGCAACATTTGCGATTCAGCAAGTAACAGCTAGGTAAATATGGGGTGATAAGCTAACAATGTTGCAAGAGAGGGTATCACCAACATGGACAACACTTATATTTAATAGATCTTTAAAGATCGCGAACACGATTCAAACAATTTAATAGATTTCCTAAATGACAAAAAATTTCAGCTTTTTGAACCTTTGATGTGTGCGATCACAACAGTGTGATCAACTTTCTGTTTGACACAGAAGTGCTAGGATAAAAGTTTATAGTTTGTTTATAAACACTGATGTGTTAGGCAGCAATTAAGAGTAAATCACATTTTGAAAGTAGATTGACGTTTCAAATAAAGATTTATCGCTTAAGTTTGTTATGCCAGTGGGTGGCGGAAAGGAGCTGTTAAAAATGTATTTGTCATTCAAAAACACTTATTCATCCAATACAATTTTAAGTGAGTCATTGAATCATTCAATTAGATGTTATTTTTGTTTAAAAAAAAAATCACTTTTTTTTTTTTATCTCAATTTATCCAGAATTGTGCAGCTCTATTTTGCACACAAGCATCTCTTAATCAAGTCCAGTTTTTATGTTGCCTGCTGATTTTTCTTCATGGTATTCAGTTGCAACTAAATGTTTTGCAAAAATGAATAGAACAGAATGAATATGTTTGATTATCTAAATGTTTGAATGTCTTTTTTTTTTCTTTTTTTTTTTTTTTTTCATTGGAATCGAAACTGGGAATCTATGAGCAGAATTGGAATCAGAATTGATAATATACCCAACCCTACTTATGAGTGACAAGCAGACAGCCCACACAAACACATGCTGAATATTAGTCGAATTTTAAATAAAAATTTGCATTTAAATGCAAAAATGGTGCTTTTGAATTTTAGCTGAACGTCAGGGAGCCTTATCAGTGACGCCACAAGATGCAGTGATGATGTAAGTGTCCCGTTGCGGATCATTTACATAGTGTCGCGTAGTATGAACGCCACAACGACTTCAGGGACAGACAGCAAGTCATGTAGTCTGAACAGCACAGCAATCTGCCGACATTTAAAGTAGTGTAGTTTGAAATAGGCTTTAATGTTTTTGTTAGTCTGTCCAGTTGAACCCATGAGATGCACCATTGCTGCATTTTCCATTTGAAATATTAGACAACTATAGAAGCTCAGTGCGAAGTATCTTGGTTAGGTTAATACTGAAACCAAACCATTTATAGGATGCATATTCTGCACATTTCATTTGAAATATTAGACAACTATAGAAGCTCGTAAGCGATGTATTATAGAGAAAGCCATGTAAGGGTTAAAAGAGGTTTAACTTCTTTTAGAAACCATGTCTTGATAATTTTGTGGGTGTTTTATTAAAGGTAAATATGTGTGGATCCAGTACGTGCAGACTGTTTGTATTAAGCTAGGCTTAAATAAATGATGATGAATTTGTGTAATAATTGTTCATACAATTTAACAAACTTATATGTGAATTTATAAATTTTAAGGTTTAAACGGTTATAAACTGTTAAATGTAAAATATTTTTTTTAGCTGCTATTGTTTTCCTAACAAGGTTATGAAAAATTTGCCAATAAGTATTGATACCCGAATTGTATGTATCCATTATATTTGATGATTGTTTAAAGCTATATCAACCCATTTCCTACCTTCAGAATAAAATATAAATAATATGACATAAAATTTTTTTTTTTTTTAAATACAGAAATGTGAATGCTAACTTGAGAGATTTCCTCATACTTTTTGACTGTTCCTCTCCAATCACCTTTCTAGAAGCTTCTTCTCGTGCATGTGCTCTGATTGTGGCTTCTGTTTTGTTTCTTTTTTCTCCTGGTCACTCTTTTCAGGTTTAATGGTTCTTGTACTCGTCCGTCCAGACAAGCTTCTCAGTAGTGAGGTAAGCACTGGCTGATATAAAAAAAAATAGATTTATGTGTATTAATTTGTTTTTTTATGTTTGAGTATTCATTTGTTTTGTTCACTACTATTAGAAAAAACTATAGTATACTATGATTGATCTTGATACACGCCATTCATGTTTGAACAGTTCATTTTCACAAATGTACCACAATTAAATTGAAACAATAAATAATCTGTGTGAAGGATGCTTAAAGTCAGCACTCGTCTTGCGTAAACAAGACTGTCCCTGAGGTCAAACACACAGCTATTAACCGCCCTGGCTTGTTCGCTGTTGGATATGGCAAGCAATGTTACATAATTGGGAAAAAAAAACAAACAACAACAACAACAACGGTGACTATACCGGGGGACAAAGAGTTAAGGCAAAATGGCAACAACATCCGATCTGCTTTGTTGTTGGTTTGTTTTTTTTTTTGTTTTTCCGGTTTTATCTTTTTTCTGTGTTTTTTTTTTTTTTTTTCTTTTTTTTTTTTTTTTTTGTTTTATGTTTTTCAAGCGGTTTTTTCATTCACCGTCTAGGTTTTATGGCTAGGTATTCCTTCTTGTGGTTTATTAGTGCTTGTGAATGAAAGAGTAGAGGAGAAAGGACCATCGTTAGTCTATGTAAGTGTCCAAAATAACAGCACGTTGAATCGTGGTGAACAAACAAAAGAATTTAACATGAGTGATCAGCACAGTCCAAGGGTGTTTTGTCTAATGAACTAGAACCTTGGGGAAAAAACAGAAATTGCCAGGACAGGATTGTTTCCATGGTGTGTGTCAAGGACGGAGGTCTGCGTGTTGATGGGATTACTAATGACTTCTGGTAATTGCAATGGAAAGTAGTTCAAGGTCTCACCTGTTTTTTTGGGATGTAAAAGGCTGGAAGTTTGTGTTGGAAAGACGTGATAATGTGGTGGTAGCTTTGGGTGGAAGCAAATTTATCAGTTTATTAATGGTCTTTTGGAACTTCATCACCGAGGTTGATTTATCCCCTGAAACTGGAAATTTGAGAAATGCAAATGAAGGGAGAATATGGGATATATAGTTACATTATATATACATATATGCGTTGACATAAACATTACGAGCTTTAAATATACAGAATTTCTCAATCAAAAAACATCGAAGAATTTCATTTTTGAGTTAATCAAGACCTGTCCTGGTTTATGATATTCTAATAGTACTGGTGTATGCGTTGTCATAAATGATGGAAAATCCAAGTCAATGGCAGTGACACGAATGTAATAGAATCTAAATATAGTTCTAGATGTTTTTAGCACACATAGTATTAGATAATATTTTTTTTCAATTTTACATAAGGATAAATGGCTTCCTTATATGATTTTATAATATCTATTTGAAGGGACCTATCTTTGAGATCTGAGCATAGGTTAAACCCAAAACCCTGTCCACAAGACTTACGAAATCTGAGGAATGGGGGGTGATTGATATCAATTTTCCCAGTTCTGTTGGCATAGTCCTGGTGAAATATATAATTTTGCAGGAAGGAGTACAGTGTTCTGGCAGAGCCATCTTTGTAGCTCCCACCCCTGGGTTAGGGTGAAAGTGGTTTATGACCTTCACCATGTGTGCAGGGGAATTTCCTGACGTCATGTATATTTCATGCAGTTTGTCCACCATAACAGAATTGGCCAAATCAGTGGCACCATGCACACTGTGGTCATAACCATGACGAGCATTGATTAGGACCTGAGAAACATTTTCCCTGGCGAGTATTTTTAAGCAGTTATCATTTTGTGTCCAGTTTATTTCTGTCTAATTGAAATGGCATGGTCAGTAAGCTGTGATTAAAAAATTTCATTATGTGCAGCCATTACATTTAGAATCTTTTTGTAATGCGGAATGCATATTTCTTTTTATGCGGGTTTACAGCGTTGCCCACATTATACATTCATTACAGAAACTTGGAGTTTGTTTGAGTTTATGAATGCAATGGCAAATCAGAAGCATTCATATAAGTCATCGCTAAAGGGCCAGAGTTTTGTTCAGTGCATGCACTCGCTGAACATGGATTCACTCGGTCATCATAAAACAACAGAAGTGCAGAGGACTAATTTGGAGCATATGTAGACAGCTTTATAGTGATCATAATGGGAGTTTTATATATATAGATATAATAATATATAATATATATCTATATATATATCGATATATATATAATTATTATATATATATATTATATATATATATATATTATACACAGTTCATCTAGAGGTATAAGGTCTCCGTGGCTTGTGCCTTAGAAGACTCATTACTTCTGGTGGGGGTAGATATTCAGAGCCGAATCGTTGGTTTATTTGAAGTCTCACTATCTTCGTAGAACAAACATGTCTGACTGTACAAGCAAAGCTCACTTAATTAAGGAACCCCCCCACTGTGGGATTAACTGCCATAATTTTTTCCACCCTCCAGCTTTTTTCTCTGTGAATCTCACCCAGTCCTCAGAAAGTAATGGATTGAGTGTCTAAAAGCTATGCCCAGCTTTTAACAGTCTGTTCATATACAGTGGGTAGATTTTACATGGCCACGTAGCCCACGGAAGGAAGTGGTTTTGGCAGTTATGGACAATTTAGGAAGGTTCATTAAAAATCTTGCTGTAGACCAACATGTCAAGAAGCAAAATAACTTCAGAAAGAAATGGTATGGTGAGGTTCATAGGGATCACCCCGCAGGTACACAATGGCGTGTGCAACCTTACCATTTTAAGGGACATACAAACAAATCAAAAGACATAGAACCTATTAAAATAATCCAGTAACAACAAAGGAACAGACTTTTAAAATAAAGAAAGAATGGTGTTAGTGTGACTACAAAATGAAGTGTACAACCCAACATAAAGTTTGGAAAAAAGAAAAAAGGTTATATAAAATGATAAACCTTCAACATTTCCAGACTAAACAAAGGGTATCAATTGAATTAAAATGATGAATGATTATAGGTGAATTTTTTGGATTTTTAAAATGCACATAAGCTTATTTTGAATTAAAATGATGAAAACATGCATAAAAGTTTGGTTTGATTTGCAGGTAGTGAACAGGGCCGGATTAGGGTGACTGGGGGCCAGGAGAAATATAGGAATACATTTGCACACATTTACCTGGGTCAACCTTGAAGATCTTTCCTCTTTGAATGCTTCTGCAGCACAACGGTGCCTCATAGTGTGTCCAGTGTTCTACATTTTCATGTACGTGTTAGAGTGGCTTTCTTTCATGTTGTAGATCATGAAATAGCAGCTGTAGGCTTTATGGTGAAATCACACATGGAACTGTCCGAGCGGTGTGGTGTGGCTTAGACTTGCCATGTCATAATTTTTACCCCACCCAGTTACGATATTCATATTTAAAGGTGTTATAACAACATTAGACTAGCCTGGACACTAGCTGGAGCTTTGGGGTAATTTTCACTGTGCAATTTCCTACACTCTCCTAAGGCTAACTTTGGTCTAATTCCAAACTTTAAAATACATTTATTTTTAGTTATTTAACCAATCAATTTAAATGAAACTGAAAGAAAAAAAAATGAAAAGGAAGTTATATATTTACACACCTAAGGATTATATCAACCAAAAATGAAGAGCATATGTGCAGCACATTCTCTTGAGGTCTTTCTCATAAACAAGTAAGCGGCATTTAAAACAGTAAACATATAATGCACACTCTTGCTCGATATTTAATTACAGCTACGAGCATGCTATTTTCATTGCTACAAAAGCCAGGATACCCAAGAGCATGTCAATAGGGAACACAGCCAGTTGTCGTTGGTAACAAACACCATGCAACCGTTCAAGTGTCTGCGATTCTCGTATAGTTTGCGTCCACTATTTTGACACTGACACACTTTTCACAGTGCTGGCTCGGTAGGCACTAGAACAGTATAAATTAACAGTCAAGATGAAATTGAAGTACAGGCTTTCAGCTTTAGTTCAAGAGGTTGGTACAAATGTAACAATAATGAGCGGAATGGTATTTCAAACAATCTGCTTTCATATTAATGAATACTGAGTCCTCTAACACATCCTGCACTGCAGAGAGAAGAACTTCAAAAAAAACAAAAAAACAAACGACTAAGGACTTTTGTTTTTACTTACATCACTCCAACATATAACCCCCCCTCGGGCGCCAAGGAGGCCGATCAACATCCCAGGCCCTCGTGATACGGTATTACACCTTCAGGATGATCAGAGACCTCTCGTGAGCATCAACAAAGAAAAGAAACACCCGCCATTTTATCACAGCCACGGACATCTGACACGACACACACACACACACACACACCACACCTAGCATTTCTGGCTTCACCACATTGAACAACTTTTGATAAAAACTACCGCTAAATGTATTAAAGGTATGCTCTTATGTGCTAGATGTCTTCAGTGATATAGTGGAATAGAACTACATGTTTAATTTGGGTTTAATCAAACTTTATAGCCTGTAAGGTAGGAACAAATCTGTATCTCTGTATACCCTGACTCGGCAAAAGTTATAGTTTTATGGGTTCGATGTATCGTAGAAACACGACTGTGACGAATATCAACGGCAAATTACAAAAAGATGCATCGTTCAGAAGTACAATCTTTATGAGGAAAAAATGTGTAATTTTGTCACGCCATGAATTCGGAACAGTGGGCGGAAATCAGCAGACAAAGAAGATTTTTCCCGCCTCAGTTTCTCACT
>NC_056580.1:619202-619355 GCF_018340385.1 Cyprinus carpio
CTAACTCAATTACAGCTTGAAGAACTGACAAAGAAAAATAAGAAAAAGATTCAAGCTTCAGTATCAAATGCGGAAGCAGAACAAATGACTATGATGTCTCCAGTAATTGCTCCGCAACCCACTCTTCAGTCTAGCCCGCTTACAGCCGTCACT
>NC_056580.1:619769-631725 GCF_018340385.1 Cyprinus carpio
GAGTTCATGATTTATCGAGCAATAAATGAAATACCAGAAGATATGCCAGCTGAGGTACCAAACCCGCACACGTTACTGACAAATCTCCTCCTGACGCAAATTATTTACCGTAATTGATCTTTGCTCTGCTTACTTCAGTGTACCGCTTGCAAGAAGATGTGTAGTAAGTTATCGTTTGCTTTCCATATGCAGGTAAACAGTATAATACACCAGAATTCTCAGGGATTAAACCTCACCAATTATTCAATTAAAAATTCTTACGGCTGATTTAGAAGATCTCTAATAGCGGTACACTATTACAATATATGGATGATTTAATATCTGTTCTACTTCACTCGAACATGTCCCAAAAGATTCAATTAAGGTATTGACAAAATTAGCGCAGGAGGACACAAGGTGTCCAAAAACAAATTGCAGTATTGCCAGCCTCCAAGTGAATACTGGGGAGATTGATGCATTTGGCAGCGAGCTCTAGCTCCCGCCATTGGAAGGCATACAAGTAAACCACCATTGCCTCAGACAGTAGACAAATGATGACTTTTTTGGAATGACAGGCTTCAGTGCCGACTGTATAGAAGACTATGCTATTAAAAAGACAGGTCCATTGAGGATAGATCATGAAACAAAGCAGTAGTACAAAACATTTTTTAAAAAAAAAAGCACTCCATTAAATGGAACACAGATGCATTACTAGCCATTTGAAACAATAAAAAAAAGAATTACAACAGGCCCCTGCCCTGGGAACGGCGAATATGACAAAATGTTTCATCTATATGTCGCGCAAATAGAGCTGATAGGGTATGCATCAGGTCTGTAACTGATGCAAGAGACTTGTATTGGAATGAAAAAAACAGCCTATAGCCTATTTCAGCACGAAGTTAGACAATGTCGCCCAGGGATACCCACCATGCTACCAACAAGGTTTTAGCAGCAGTATATGATGCTTATGAAAAAGCATCAACATAAATAAACTATGGTGGTACCCACGTCGTAACAATAATACACATCACAAAATCGTGATTAATAGAAAAGGAAATTTTGTCATGACACAAGCTCTAATCTCTCGCCGTATTCCTCATTACTCACATATCCATGATGTTACCTAAACGATGCCATAAACAGTTAATCCTCTGAATTAATTCCTTTGGCTTTTGAATGGGAAAACCACAATGATTGTGTAAATGAGTCATTGGCAAGATTTACTAGATTGCGGGACCATAGCCTTGAGTCAACACCTATTCCCCTGAAGCAGAAGGTCACTTCTTCGTAGATGGTTTCTAGCTTAAGAGCCCATGAAGGAAATCCTACAGGATATTCCGCATATGAAGAAAACCAAAAAAGAATTTGAATCTGTGATATCACAACATGTAGTTACAGCCTTGCTCTGCTCAATTAGCAGAAGGTAAAAGCTCGGTTACAACAGCATGTCAGTTAGCGAAAAGGGACAAACTGCTAACAATTTTCACAGATTCAGCTACGCCCATGGTGTATGGCATCTATTCGGAGGCAGTGTGGAAACAACGGGTTTTCAAAAAAAAAGTGATGGACTCCCATCCCAACATAGTGTACAAAAGGGCAATTGATTTCTGCTATGATTGCTACCAAAAAGGACATAGCAATAATCAAATGTCAGGCCACACAAGGCAAGGAAATGATTATGTCATTCAGGGAACATGCAATGCAGCGACGTAGAAGCTAAAAAAAGCTTCAGGGTGTCAGGTAGCAGTATTAGCACCTGTAGTACGCATCGAACCTCACGCCTCAATTGGATGATATTATTCGAATTCAACAACAAGCAGCCCCTATGAACAATCAATGTGCTCCCAAAGAGGAGCTAAACAAAGGACACACAGGAGATTCTGGCGTACACAGGAAGGGACACATTGTTGCACATACTTTCACTGTTGAATATTCTTATCAACAGATGGCGCATGGTTTTGACCATGCGCAACGGGGGAAGTAATCGTAGAAAAAATGAAACAGCAAAGGATATTGCGTCTCCTTATTTCTATTGCAAGGTGGAATTAATTGTTTGTCCACATGTTGAAGTTTGCTGCCAAATACAATGTTGATGAACAGGTTATAGCGGAGACACCATGAGGCCATATTTCCGATTTTCATTTACCTACAGGGCTTTCTTCTGGGGCAAAAAAAACATTCACAACTAGACTATGTGAATATGAATAAAGCGAGTACAAGGCAAAAGATACCAGCTTGTTATCATAGACCGTTTAGCAGGTGGGTGCCGGCAGACCATCAGCAGATCTAGGAGCAGGAACGGTTAATTAAATGTCTGACAAAGAGAGGTACTCCTAGATTTGGACAATATTCCATCCGAAATAATTTCAGATAAATGGGGTCGCATTTATAAACAAAAAAAAAAACTGTGAAACAAGTATTGCAAACAATTAAGAATTAAACACAGAGACTAGGTTGCATTTAACAGACCTCAATCACAAGGGGTGTGTTGAAAGAGTTCATGGAGTTATCAATGCTCCAAATAAACAAAATATGTGAGAGTACTATACTTAAGTGGATTGATGCATTACCTCTTGCCACTAATGATCTATCGCATGCAAACTAAACAGGACACGCACTTAACACCGCATGAACCTGCTTACGGGTCCGGACCCATGCCTGTGCCATATTGTAGAGGTCCCTATAAAGGACCGATTCTCTATAGCAATTACAAATGACTTCGCGATTATATGAGAAATTAACTGCCAGACATAAAGCTTTCTATTTCAGGAGAAAAGGAAAGAGCGCCAGAGAGGAATTGGAGACTGCCTGTCCAGTTGTTCCAGGTGAACAAGTATATCTGAGGGTATTCCGGAAGAAAGTGGAATCTAGCCCCGGAGGAGCCCAAGGACCGTACCAAGTGTGGTGAGAGCACTCCACAAGCAGTCCAAGTGGAGGGAATCACGACCTGGTATAAATTCTAAAACCCCTGTACTAGAGTTCCCAGGGACAGGCAAAGAGAAAAGAAAACAGAACAACCAGGACGATTGCAAGAAGAAGTAACGAGGGAAGATCGAGACCACATGATGAAGTGCAAACTGGACGCGAGCACAAAGAACGATCCACAAGGAGAGCTCCTTTCATCCTTTCAGACGAAATGGGAGCAGGACCAGAGAATGCGTCCTGACAACATGTCTGAAGCCATCCTATGCCTAATGCATTTAATAATGCAAACCCAAACTCAACCACTGGAAAGCAATCTGACTTCCCTTCAATTGACTTTTCAACCTTTGAACAAAAGTGATAATGAATATCAACCAACAGAACAATAGATAATCCAAAACATCGTAGCAACCACTGATTATGTGTTTCAAGGTTATGGAGACATTGATCATATTGATGCATTCTGGGAATACAGCACACAAATAATGAAGGTAAAATTGGCCAGCCTTAATGCTTAGAGAAACCAGGAAAAGACAATTGCTTGCTAGTGCTCGCCAATCTCAGTTAAACCAAAGTAACACCGATCCCAAATCCATATGACTACCAAGAATGTGCCAAATTTGGGAGAAACTTTTGTGCATTTTAACAGATTTTTTAACCAACATATTGTTTTGCTGAATGTCTTGGATTTTTGGGAAATCCTGAAATTAACAATTATTTTTTAGACTCACTCTGGGGATCTTGGTGCACAGTACTCAGATGTTAGCCAAAAATATAAAAATTGAAAACGGAAAGTAGAGATTTCCGAAAATGGTTTTAGAGCATAGATTATCAACAGGAAGATGAGTGTTCATCCATAACACCAAAAGGAACACAAGATGTGGGCAAATTTAAAGGAAAATGTGCTATTATTTGGTCCCATAGATAGAAAAATTCTTGGGAAATCCAGAGTCCTTCTAGAGCTCCAGAACGTGTAGCAATTGGAACAACTAACGGAAGTAAATAACGCCTAAAGCATGTGGGAAAATCAAACATAGGGCATTACCGTTCAAGTAGACTATTTATGAAGACCAATCATTAATAATAGGCAGAGTTCTTTTGGATCTGTGGAGCGTGAGAGAATTACTGCCTTCTTGACCAGTAGGATGGAAAGGTAATGTGGAAGAGTACGAATTACTTCTCACGAAGTTAACACAGGCACAATGAGGAACAGAAATCGAGCACAAGTAGGGAAGACAACAGAATGAAAGGGAGGTTACGAGCCAGAACCCCATGTATATTTAGACTCAATTGGGGCAACCGGGAGGAATTCCTAATGAAATTCAAGGCAAGGAGATGAAAATTAAAACAGGTGTTTGAGTCAATATTTGTTTGGATCACACCAACACAAAGGCAGAGTGGATTAATTACAATTTAGTATAATCCACAAAGATTCATTAAACTATAACGGATGATGCGTTAACCTTTGTATAGAGACCAAGTACACGCAACAAGTTAGAAAATGACATGGACAAAAACAGACAGGCTCTTAATTGGCCTCTTGGCAGACCAAGGAGGAGTAGTCGGTGTTATGTTGTTGGGAGATCACTGTGTGTACTTTTATAATATAATACCAAAATAATACTGCCCCTGGGGAGCTTTTAGTGAGTTATGACAAAAATTAAAAAAAATTAAGAGCTGAAGTTACAACAACTGACGGGAAGAGACAAACAGATTTGGATTGGATTGATTTGAAATTTGGAGCATGGGGGAGCATGGTTTTGCTCAACTGGGAATGTTTTTAGTAGTTGCTCATACTAGTAGGAGGAGTGTTATTTTTGTGTGTTATTACCTATTATTCGAGAACATTAATCGTCAACGCACGGCTAAGCAAATGGAAGTGATAAATGTCCCAAAAATAATCAAAAATTATCACCGGAGAGGAGCCTAAAGGAATATTATTACAGAGGGCTAACCCAAACTGAACTTAAATGAACAAACTTTCATGATGAGAGTTCAAGTGACTTCTAACGAGGAGACGATGATGTCTAAGATGAACCCATACCCGGGTGTAAGTGTTAGCCTAACTCTTGCCCAGAAGGCCTCTACGGCTACATAGAGTATCTGGGGCTGAAGATCAATTATAGAATCTTTTGTGATATTCAATGGGTTATTTTTTGTATTGCATTTTGTTGTCCTTTAGAATTACGCAACTGTGACACCACAGCCAAGTGCTGAACCAATTCCGCGTCAGCTCTTATAACATTGTTTTTCCTAATATAAGAAAGGGTTTAGGGAGCTGGATCTTTTACTCCCTCCTAGTCAAACTGTGGGAGGGAGATGTTTGGTTCCTGTTGCTCCCCAGAGTGAAATTACATAATCTAGTCCAATTGGGTATAATACAGTGTGACTTTTTAGTCACTAGGTATGTGTAACTCCTAAAAATTAGAACTTGTGATGTAGGGAGTAGCACTCTGAATAAAAATAATCAAATATGAGAACTTACTAAGCTCTCAAAGGGGGGGAAACCCTGTAGAAGATTTTATTAATAATTTTCTATTAATCAAGTATAATCAAGTTGAATTTAGACACATATGCTCTATAGTTAGTTATTCCATTTAATCCTAATGGTTTTAGTTAGAGGCACTAAAAGATGCCTACGTGACCCAGAATGTCCAGACCCAGGATGAGGAAACAGTCTGGGAAAAGGGTCTTTCTCCCTACCAGACAAACTTTTTTAAGGGGCCCCTTCTCTCTGGGGCTTGAAATGTAAGCATAAGGAAAATTATGGAATTATTGAGAACGCCCTCCGTATATGGTATATAAGGAGATACCACATAACCTTCGGAGATCTCCCTTGCAAGGAAAATTATCGGCTTTATTCTCCTTGAAATAAAGTCTTTTCTTCTGAAAGCAAAACCCCAGACTGAGTGTGATTCTTCTCGGAGCTGAGGCAGACTGACACTACACTCACAAAGACAAGAAAAAACACGGAAACACTTCTTCTCTATTTAACCACATTAACTAACAATGAAATACATCTTCCTCCTGGTGCTCTCGATTAGCCAATCTGTATTTTAAAACACTCATAATAAACATCAACAAGGAATTTTGTGCCTGATGACACAGTTATTTTTATTATTGCGAGTGAGATAAATGAAGAGCGTGTCTGGAGAAGGGAAGTTTGGAGAAGGGAAGCAACACAGGTTCAAATCCTGGGTTGTGTTGTTTTTTTTTTTTTTATTTATATATAATAAAAATAATAATAAAAGTGATTAATACAAAATGTGTTCTGCAATTCGCTGGTTTATGTTACACCATTTTTTATTTTAGATAGAGAGTGTCCATTTTACAATCTAAGCAACCAGTAGTGACTGAATTCAGTGCCTGGAGGGGGTTTGGGGGTTTGGTGTATTTCGTTATAGCTTGTGTGGTTGAAAATAAAGGCTTGGGAATCCTTTCTCTTTCATAATGGCCAGTTCTGATGAAGGGTTTCAGGTGTGAACTTGCAGAGCACAGGTTTGAAGGTTTCAAACTTATAGGTTTAGGCAGTGTTTTCATGCCTCGTTGAGTTTGGCTTTGCAATATTTTTGCAACTGTATAGGCCTAAAGAGTATTACATGCAATATAATATGTTTTGTTTTATCGCAGAAGAGATGAGGCACTTCTGAGAGAGAGACAAAAGAAACTGGCGAAAGCGACGTGCAACTGACAAGAGACAAAAACTTTTAGTTCTAAAGGGTTAGTTCAGCCAAAAAGGTCCTGTTTTGTTAGCGCGTTCACAACACTTGCCAGTGACGCGCTGTAGTATGACGCTGCTGACAGTGTTTTTTCCCTCAGCAGCGTCGTACTCAACATTCACAGCAGTCGCGTTCACAACCGACCCGGAGAGAGACATGATGAATAAAGTCGATAATTTTTGTTATTTCTTTTTGGAGCAAAATGTAGTTCGATGCTTCAAATAAATTCTAACGGACCTCTGAGGTCACATGGACTACTTTGGATGCGATTTTTTATTACCTTTCTGGACTGGACATTATATTTACCGTCACCTTTCAATAGAGGGACAGAAAGCTCTCTGGGCTTAAATCTAAAATATCTTAACACGGTTGTTCCAGAAGATGACATGGAGGGTCTTAACGGGTTTTGGAACGTACATTGATGGTGTGTCGTCCTTAATGACAGGAATATATTTATTGAGTACCTGGAACTAACCCTTTAGTGATACGGCTCTTGCCGATTGGCTGCTTTGTACTGTTATTTTCCGTTTTAATTGTATGCAGCAGCGACACCTGCCAGTTTCTGTTCATTTTGGTAATCCCGAATGTAAAAAAATATTTGTGACTTTTAAAAATATATTCGAGACAACATTTTGTTAGACTTTCTGTGATTTACCTATACAAACCAGATAGAAACAGGATCTGCAGAATGAAGAAGAAGGGTGGACCACGTCTCAAAACATAAAATATTAAGTTTAATTTCAAATTTTGTTGTTTTTGTGTTTTTGTTTCAGATGAAAAAACAAAGAATGTTAAGGGCCATCTCTCCGTAACCGACCGTTCTGAAAGGCAGAATTTTATGCAAACGTGTCTAAAATGCTTTAAAAACTTTTAACAAGACGATGTGGAGAGGGTTATTTAATAGTTCTGCCCCCCAACGGGAGATTTTTCTAGTCTAATAGTTTTCAATTCATTTAAGTCATTATTCAACAAGAATCGCACGTTTTATATTAAATTCAAAATCTATAATCCATTACTAGCCCTTACTTATATTCCCCACGTCAAAGCACATGCAATCAACGTTTGCCCACAAAGCACAGGCAGAAGCTAGCATAATCAATTTCGAAAAAAGGAGGAGACATTTTTACTTATGTTCTGAATAAACTAATGTTTCCTTGTTGGCTGCAAGATGAAAAAAAAAATCACGTGTGGGGGTTGTGTTGCTATGACCCATCTCTCCACAAGGATGGGGGATGCGATAGTCAGGGGTGATTGTATTATGGAAGGTATTTGCTTTTGTTTTGAATTGGTTCATTTAAAAGTAGGACATTTCAAGATTTCGGTAGATATATTTATTCCTGTATGTAAGGGCAACCCCGTTTATTTTAAGTTATTTCAACAGGAAAAAAAAAAAAAAGAAAATTTGCGAGGGCGAAACGAACCGATACCCCCTGTCAATGAAATGCGCATCAATCCTTTTCCGCCACAAATCCCTTGAAATATTAATAGTAAAAAATAGAACATTTCTTTTAGGGTTACCAGTATATGGTATCGGCATGTTTTTTATTTAAAAAACCTAAATCTTTCAACAAGAAGGTCTATCAACCGAGACAGATGCAGTTATAAACCTGTAAATTAAAGGCTATTTGATATAGTAATGATTGTTTGTTTAATTTAAAAAGGATTTTCTAGGCCTTATGTTCGCTCCAATTAGTTTGATTTTGATGTGTTTTTAACTAATGCCTCTGTTAAATTTAAATAATAAAGATACAAAGCAGGTTAAGTTGGATATTTATTGTAAAAATAAGTCTAAAATGCTATTGAATGTGAATAAGAGTGCAGTTGCACAAACACATTTTGCGCTATTCTCTACAAAGGTTAATTATTTTTTAACATGGCAATGATTACACAAATAAACCAAAAAAGATTTGTAATAAAAAATAAAAACGTAGACAAATACGGAATAAATGTTGTGCGGCGCACTCAGCACCATCAAATCTTGCACTCTGATATTTTACAGGAAGAGTATACACTCCTGGCTTTAAATGCGGCTGCAATTTTGGTTTTCTGAGTTTTTAAATTAAATTGTATGAAAGCACGTAAAGAGGCTACCTTTGTTAAAATCCACTGAAGTGTGTCAATGAAGAAGCTCTTTTTTTTTTACATTGTGTGCACTGTTGATTATATGGGAGGAGAACTTGAGGTTGAAAACATAGAGGACAATTTGGTAATCCATCATTCTTTTACACAGTTTCAATGATTTTTGCTTATATTGTGGCCACGGTTTAATTTATGTGTTGTCTTTGTGTTGAGGTTTGGCCTTAATACTGGGAGCGAAAATTAAAAAAAGAAAAGCACACTCTGGTTGGCCCCCTAGTGTAGTCAATGCCGAAAGGATGTGATCCATACAAGGAGGTATGCGCTTTTTGTCCTGGATCAGGAGTGCTACTTGAGTATGCTCTTGTTCCTTTGGGTTTTTTAACATCTGCCCTTCCTTCCCCTTCCCTAAGTCCCTCCTCTAATCAACCCAGCCGCTCCACCATCCTGGATTATTGTTTGTCCAGCGGTATGTATGAAAATTCCCTGGGTTTCCGGCTTTATGCTTCCAGGATCAGGCAGCCAGGGCAGAGGCTTTCTGGGGAGGGGAGGGAGCCTTCTTAGATCATCAGGCCCCCGGCATGGGCACTGGCAAAAAACTTCCTGGATGTCCGGCTAAGATCACCCTGTAGGGACTTCCTGGGGTAACCAGGGATATCCCCCTCTTGCAGAGGCAGAGCAGCAGAAAGAGCAGGAAGTATAGGTGGAATTTTTGCGGAACCTTCCTGTTTAATGTTGTCTCAGAGATAGTGGCGCCCCTCGCATTAGAGGGTTGTGTATTTGAGCTGGCCTATCCCGTTTGGTTCCGTAACATTGGTATATCTCTGACAGATATTTGGGAAGAGCTTTAAAAGTACACACGCTAAGCTCTGTTTACTTTCTGAAATCCACATGGTGGTAAGTGTGCATGTTGAGCACTTTGCGCACTTTTGCGCACTTACAATCCTGTACTGTAAGGGTTTACGCGCATTAGCTTCGTTCCATCGCTGATCCAGTGTTTTAAGTTCGGTTAACTGAAGACGACAACGCAAAATATTCTTACACAATTATTTTTTCTGTGTGACTAAGATGAGACGTTGGACCGAGCTAAAAACTATTATCTGGATGACTAAATTATTACGAAATTTATTGCCCGGGGTCTCGTTTGATCCTTAGCCGAGACCCTGGACTATAAGTGTTATGTGGGGGAGGGACTACCCGGACCTTCAAAATGCATCCATATAGGCTTTGTCCTTAAAAATGGCTTCCCTTAGGGTGATCACGAGTCCCGACAAATGGTATTGGCAGTCATAGATCGAAAAATAATAAGATATAATAGAAAAATTTAAAAAACACATGTAAAATAATACCGCACAAACTGGAAAACAATAATGCAATTTTTTTGTAACAGTGGGAACAAACATGGGATCCGAAAACTCAAGAAGCGTGAATCTACAATATGTAAACACATTTAAACAGTATAGTGCACAACAACTGAACCACATGAATTGAAAAATTTTCCAAATCGCAAACAAAAATCAGGTTTCATGTCTCATATGTTTTTTTTGTGGTGTGCTTGTGGTCTTTTCTTTGTTTGGTTTGCTGTGTTTCCAAGTTCGGCGCTTGCTGTTTCTAAATGTTGCAGTTAAGAGTTTCCAGGTAAATCAGGGCGATAGCGGTAATCCAAGTCGGCCACAGTTCTAGATTGACAGGGCCCTCTGGCCAATCAGTCCAAGGGGGTATGTTGAGGGAGGAGGCGGAGTGTGACGTTCCACCCCAACTGAGATCGTGCCTGCTGGGCAGAGGTGTGGTGTGAAAGCTGGATAACCAGAGTAAGGCAGGACAAATCCGGACGATCTCTAGGTAAGTAGCCATAATATTTTGTTTTATGGGTGACAGAAACTTCCCTTTGTGTTTATGATATTTTCTGCAAGCTCTGTTAGTAAGATATGTAGCCCACTACACGTGTCTTGAGTTTGGTGTAGTGAGCAATACTTTATATTTTAGGGCAAGGTAGGGCTGCACTAAGCTATAAAGCGCAGCGTATTTGCTGCGCCGCTTGTCAGTCAAGCCGGTTCTGTAATCAGCGGGGATTTGTATTAAGCGAGCGGGTAGCTTAAGTAGCTGGTTATTGTGTTGTCTTTTTGTTCAGTTTTTATCTATTTGACTTAGTTTAGCAGCTCAGCACTTAGGTAGCTGTTTTTATTTATTGCTATCTTTACTAAGCATTAAGTGTCAGATTTCTATATATTTCTGTTTTTAATGCCTTCCCACCGACTTCAGCTCAATGGCTTTAACGTGCTTTTTTTTTAAAGGCAGTAGTGATCGCTTTATTTATAACTAGGAATTTAATGGACAGCTTAACAATCATGTCCTCCGCTGATTGTTTAACTATTTTTTTTTTTGTTCTACGTAGTGTACGCTTAGTAACGCATTTATGCGTCATTTTTGTTTTCGGTGTTTTGATCGTGTTTTTAGTTATTGCTGCTCAGCTGTTTTCTTTATTAGGTATTTTCTTTTTTTTTTTCTGCTATGTTTTTGTATTGATTCCCTTTTGCTTTTATCTTATTTTTAATTTTTTTATTGTTTTGTTTTAATTGTCTTGGTATGTTATTTTGTTTTTAGAGTTCGTGTTTTATTTTGTAGTCTGTTAGTTTTTGTGTTCGCCCGTTCTTGTAATTTTTTATAGTTTTGTGTTTTTTAGTTTAAGATTATCATTTTTTATGTTTTAGTTCATTATTGGTCGCTCACCGTTGTTTGTTTTACGAGTGCTCTTTTTTTTTTATTCTCTTTCTTTATAAATAGCATTAGATAGCACGACTTTCTGTTAACCGAACGCAGAGACTGATATTTATTTTTAGCCGTAAGTATGCTTTATTTTTTTTTTTTAGAGGTCTGCTTTTATATTGCTTGTTGGCAGCTTCAGCATTTGAGGGTTAGCTCTGCCCTCTGCTTAGGTCAAAGCATTTAGAGGTTTTTTCCGTCCTCGTTTTTTACGCAGGCGGGTCAACTGTCCTCGCACCTTGTTGGCCCCCCAACTTCCCAGTGGTACCCCATGCCCCCCCTAGCGTTGGTGATATGACTTTGTGTTGTGCCCGTTTTTGTCTTTGTATCCCCCCAATGGTGTGCTTTTTTATATGCCCGTGAAAATTGTGTCGCCGCTTGACACAACGCCCCCGGTCTAACAACGCCCCCGCCGCCCCTGCCCCGCTCACACGCCACTGTCCATGCCGGCAGGTCATATACAATACTCCACAAACTAAAAACTGTAACATCACACT
>NC_056580.1:633072-633192 GCF_018340385.1 Cyprinus carpio
TTTTTAGTTTGGTTTAGTAAGCAATACTTTATATTTTAGGCACTGTAGGGCTGCACAATAAATTGCACGCGATATTTAATGCGCGTCTTGTCAGTAAAGGCGGTGTCCTGACATTTCCTA
>NC_056580.1:634126-634221 GCF_018340385.1 Cyprinus carpio
TGGGATTTGCCTGCTGACGCTGGTTATCCAGCTTGGCTAGAGGAGCAGCTGTCAATCTAGAACTTGTGGCCCAATGGTGACACTGAAGCCCGCCC
>NC_056580.1:634525-672963 GCF_018340385.1 Cyprinus carpio
AACATTTGGCGGGATTCTGATCCCATAGTCCCTGTCATTGGATTGCGATCAGATAAGGGGCGTTTGCATATCTAGTCAGTATAGCAGCCGCAGTGGATGGATAGGCTAATAAAATGCAAACTAGCGATCTGAAACAATGGCCTCAGCAGCCAAAGTGGTAGGGATAAGGTAACCAGACGTCCCGTTTTTCCCGGGAGTCACAGTTCGTTGTTGATGAACTTAAAGTTAGTGAAGGCGGGATAGGCGGAATCGTGCTGATAGAAGTGTTCTCTCTCGCGTGCGCACGTTCCACTTCCTCAGTTCTGATATACAGAGCGCAATCAGTTCTCAACGCTCAAATACACACAAAGCAGTCCAAATGTTTATCGTGTAGAGCATCTCACGTAAATACATAGGTTAGGGAGTGTAACGTGGAACGTGGGGCACGAAGCGTGGTCAGTATCTCATGCATGCCTTCCGTCTTAAAAGGACCAAATGAAAAACCTATCATAAGTCATGAGTTTAAGCCAACAAAGATGTAATAAATTTATATTTATAATTATAATATACATGTATATAATCCCTTTCTATATTTGCAGTCAGCATCATGTAAATCTTGTACATAAGTTTGAAACAAATGCCTTTGAAGGAACTATGAACAGTGATACCGCAAATATGGCCAAAGCCGGAAATCCTTAGTGCAAATTCGTTGTGAAGAATGGGGTAGTTGTAACCCACATAATGAGATTCGGATGGTTCATCGTTGGATACAGGCATCCGTGGTAAAAATGAAATCGTTAACTGGAACTTGTTATTTGTCAAAAGTAACTGCGCTTTATACAGTCGTCCACTGCAGTTCATGTCTTGCTTTTCCCTCTGGGTGCTGATGTACAATGAGTGTTCCGGGCTTTATTTAAAAATATGATGCCCATGCTCACAAACGTACCCAGAAATACGGAGGGCCCTGGGTTACAGGGTTTACATTTCTGTTTTTAATATAAAACTATTGATTTAACATTTATTTATTTATTTGTGAAAAATTCTTTGTCATCTAAAGTATATTTATTTTAAACATTTATTTTTAAATCCATTGTCAAATGATTTCCAATTTCTTAAATATTAATAATTTTTTTTAATTATATCGGCTTTATATCGGCTGTCGGCCCCCTGCTTTCCAAGATATCGGCATCGGCTGTTAAAAAAACCAATATCGGTCGACCCCTACTTGAAGCTTCGCTCCCCTCAGCATTGAGGGTTATTGTGAGCATGGTGCTTCCTGTCGAGCGCTCGAGTTCTCTCCCCTTCTGAAGAGTTGGATTCGTCTCTCCATGGGCAGTTCTCGTGGTAGTATTAGCAGTGCTTGAGAGCACGCTTATTCCCTTGTTGAATTCGGAGTTCTCCTCTCACGTGAGAGTTGAGTTCTCTGTTTTCCCAGAGCAGTGGAAGGTCGAGCTCCCCTCTCGGTTGAGAGTATGGTGTTTGCAGCTAGATATTCACTGCTAGACACTCTAGCACATACATGGGCAATATACGGCCCGGGGGCCGGATCCGGCCCGCATATTGCCTCAATCCGGCCCCCGCGATGCGCTCGATGCACTCGCAATTTGGACATTCATTATTTATATGAAAACCCCAAATCGCACGAAAATCACACACAAAACACATAATCGTACAAATACTTAAATTGTGCATTTATTAGCTCCTCTCACTTTAGCTTATTTATCACGCATGATGAAACACGTGACGTCAGATGATTGACAGGTCTGACGCAAATCAGGAAGAGGAGGACAACATCTGCTGCGTTACGCGTTTGAGCGGCTTCAGAAGCATAAATTCAGTTGAAAAAAAAATGATAAAAAAAGTTTTTCTGTATGACGAAATATGTAATAACATGATAACTAATCATTATTCTCTCAAATATGCGCCAACATGGGGACTAATAGGCCTGGCGGATGGTGTATTTTTATGTATTTGAACACAAATAAACCGGAGAAGACGAGAATAAATGGTTGTGTGAGTATAATGATTTCTATTCAAAATAACGATCTTACAGATTAAATTATTTTGCATCCGAGCTTAAAATTAGAAATTAAGGTTTTTTCCCCACTGGCAAAACCAATTAATCATAAACAGTGGTCAAAATATCGAAGCTGGAGTCTAAAACCTTTCTGAAGTTTCAAAAATGATGCTCAGATTGTCCAGAAGTATTCGTGTGATATTTGCGGAGTAGATGATTTTGAACAACAATCAATCTGTGTCTTTGACGTGAAAAGGGGTTAAAAACAATCAACAGATGTTATCGCTGTTGTGAAATACAATTTGAGCCTTTATTCTCTTCTTCACTCCTCAAAGTAACACATTCTAAAAACGGGCCGTCGGCGCATAAAAAAGTCAAATGAGGGCAGTAACAAGAGAGAAAAGTTGACTCTGACTGTTCGAGCATTAATCAAGAACATGGACGCAAAAGATTTCTTCCGAAGTCGGCTCAAAGGTGATTTGTCTGATATGTCAGGAGGAGCATCGCTGTCTTTTAAAAGAATATAATATAAGCAGGCCACTTCAATGCTAAACATGATAATTATGCCGTGATTTTCCGCCCAGGAGAGGGAAGGAAGAAGAAAGAAAAAATCCCGGAATGTCTCCAACTTAAATGCCAGGCGAATAGGTTTTACAAAGGACGCAGTATATGTCCAGGACAGTCAGCAACAAACAAGGAGCTATATGGTGTCACACAAAATCGCAAACAACAGCAAACCAAATTTTTCAGATGTGAGTTTGTAAAAAGACTGTATGGTCGGGGCAGCTAGCGGCGGTGCCCTGACAGAAAAAAGGTCAGTTCGGAAAAGGTGTTCGAAAAATCATCAGGGCCCGGGCGTTAACCCCGACAGTTTATCCCGTGTTGGAGGAGGTGGGAGAAACACACTGAGTCCCATACACTCAAAAGTCGCTGGCGAGCATGGGCACGTGCTACGCCGTGTGTGGGACCTGAGAGATCAGATAGGGGGGTTTCTGGAGAATGTCGGGAAGGCTGGTGACTTTCCAGAACTTGAAGATTCTGATTGGATGCTTGACTTTGCATTTGCTGTGGATTTAATGGGCCATTTGAATGACCTCAATCGGAAGCTGCAGGGGAAGGATGTGTTCGTGCACGAACTGTATTCCTACGTGCAAGCATTCAGAGCAAAGCTGACCCTGTTTTCCCGACAAATGACAAACAAGAGCTTTACACATTTCCCAACTCTCTCCACAATGAAGCATGTGCCATCCCGACTCACTGTCAAATACACACTTCACTCGAGGATCTGCACACTGATTTACACAGGCGTCTCTGCTCTGAAAAATTGAATACAAGCGAGAGGAGCGGGTGCCGCCCCCTTTCCTTGGGACGCGACAACAAAGCGCACTCCGACGCTCAGTGAGTTGAGTGCATGATGTGCGCTCCCCTCTCACGGAGGCATTCGCGTATGAATGGAGGTTTTCGGCTGCCTTGCCGAGGGCAAGTTCCTACACGCGGAGGATGCGCACAGGCTGCCGTTTATTCGGGTCCACGTCTGATGCGAGCTAGACTTTCGTAGGAATCACACAGTCGCTACGCACAGATCCCGACACACAAGTCGTGGGTTGCGCATTCAGTCGAAACCCCCACACCCCCGATTTCGGGCCTAGTACAAGAACCGGCGACCGTTTCCCAGTCCATGCGTTACAAGAACCACCGACACACAGCTCTCATCTGCCCGGCATAGGCCCGAAAACATTTTTAATCGTGTAGGCTAGCCCGTTCACTAAGTTACCCTCAGATTGATGATGTTCTGTTACACATGTTCCAGTCATGTTTGCTCTGTGATTCTTGCTGTCCGTAGCTGTGTCGATCCGCTACATCCCTCTTAGATTGTGCGTGCAGATGAGCCCATATGGCTCTACTTCCACGCCGACCTCGTGTGAGACAGTGATCGCTAAGGTGTTCGATGTTAGGGTAGTAGCCCGCCTTGGCCTTACCAAAAATGGCAGCGCACTACCCGCACTAACGTCCATGGGCAACTCCCATGGTTATGGTACTGAGTTGGTACGTCTTGTACTGAAGGTCACCACCCATGGGTTCGTTCGCCTCCTGCACGCTCGCGCCTCCACAGCATGCGTGAGGCCTGGGTGTATCTTGACGTCGGTTGCACCCAACCAGTGCAGATCCATAGATCTGAGCGAGCAGGTGTCAAGTTCCTCTTGAATAGGGAATGTTCGTGTCAGTGGTTACGACTATGTAACCAGTTATTTGTTCCCTGAGTAGGGGAATGAGACACTGCATCCTCTAGCTTCCTGCCATGGCTTGGACTGCAAGGTTCCGATGAAAAAGTCGCTGTGACATATCTGCCGGCATCTATTTTATACTATAGTCGCACCATGGTGATGTGATTGTCATGGGGCTGTCGCTGGGCCAACGTGTTTGTTGGTGAATTTTTGTCTGGAATGCTTCGCACATGATTTTGGATACATTACAAGATTCCCGAACTAGAGTGTTTGACGCTTCTCGTTGTTAATGGGGAGTGACGCTGGATTTCGTTTGTGTGCAAAAGTGAGTGCTCATTGTTGGGTTTGCCATCAGTTTTAAAAGGATCTGTCGCGGAGGCTGGAATCTATACGTCCTCTAAAGCTGGCTGAAGAAAAGCATTTAACATCGGATCATCTAATGGCAACCCAAGCGCACTGAAGGTAGCATGGGTAGCGCTACACTGTGTTCTTAGGACGCGTCGAAGTTTTCTGAAGGTTGTGTCCCAGCACATAATTAAATGAATTAAATGGGATCTGGAGACACGCATCCTCAACGTCTGGCAGATAACACAACAGATTGATACGTGTGAATGAATTGTTGGCATGAACATTTAAAATAGACAGTCGTGCCGTATGTAGATACGCGATGGCAAGCTTCGGTTTGTTGGAAAAACTGTTTTGGGGTCTGGCTGTCAGGCGGAGCTGTGTGTAATTCAAATAGTCGTGGTTCGATTGTTTGGAAAGGGCTTTACAAATTTGAAAAACATTCAAGGTTAAGCGGTTTCCATTTTAAAGCATTAAGCTGAAGATAAATTGGGACAAGTTATCTCATTGGCCCTTGCAGAAAGCCAGTAATTGAATAATGGCACAATAATATCCACAGATAAAAACCCTTGCAAGGTTCTATTCGCCACAGGGTGACAAACAACAAGGACAAAGTGCCCTTGCCAAGCATCTTACAGACATTCGAACTCTGATGGACTGTGATAATGTGCAAAAGCATGGCATGAGTCTTTATTGGGTTTTGTAGTGCTCACCTCGAGATGGTACCTCAAGGAGAACATGAAACAGGTTCCGCTTTAAGGCAAAAATCTAATGGTTCCTGATGAGTGCCGCTTTGCGCCCATGCACAAAACATCTCCGCCCACTTGGGTTTTGTGTAATGACCTACCAGGCAACTTTGCATTTGCTAAGATGAAGGTGCGTTGTTATTGAGGAAGCAGACTGCGGTCTTATTAATCCAAATGACAGGGACTGCCTAATGTTGACAGGGCCCCAATGCTCGTTTCTGATGCGGCATGCTGATGCACCACCAATGGGGTGTGTCATGCAGGTAATGGTTGTCAGCGCCTGTGGCCATGATGCTAGTTTAACAACAGTGGGCCTATGGACAGTAAAACGGTTGTAAGAGGTCGCCTGCAGCACTACATCCTCTGCAAGGAACGATAAAAGCCCGGAAGCAGATTAGGAGCGAGCACTTCGTTTTCCTCGACGTTTGCAGCTTTTAAAGAACACTCTTGAGGAAGCGGACAGAGCACCGCAGTGGAGGAGGGGAAAATGGAAGCAGCTATCGATTTGGAGGCTGAACTGGCTGCATCTACTGCTAAAGCTGGCATGTGTTGGGGCTTTTGAACAAAAAGCTCTCTTCTCAAGGATCTGCACGTGTCATGAATTCACACTTAGAAAAGCGAAGGAAAGAATAAAGGAAACCCTGGCAATGGGTAAACCCTATGGCAACGGGACTACAAGCTTGGAATCAGGGAAAACAGTACAACAAAGTGTCCTGTTCATTACCACCTGGCCAAATAGCTTATGTGCGAACCTAAGACACGTGAGAGTCAGATTAACACTGTGCTACAAGCCAACAGTATGCATTAATAAACAACGGCAGAAACAGTTGCACATGGAACCCACAGCATGCAACTTCTCAATCAAAAGGGACAAGTTTGGCCTGTCTTACACTATGATGCAACTGGTCAGAATCCCACCTGATGGTATACTCGCCATGCATGCATAAGCAAAAATGAGATCACAGCTGCCTTGCTTCAACAACAGGCGATCAATTGACATTTGCACCATAGATATTCCCATATTGATGGGGATTCACTTCCAATACAGAACCATCATAAAAGCTTTCGAGCAAGGTGTGGAAGGAAAGGGGCCAGTCAAGCAGATTGTTTGTATTATTTAGAGCAATTTTACTCATGGACAGCCAAACAGAGCTGGTAGCTGCGTAGTGTCACAGAACATGGCTTTTGAGCGTAGGTTACTACTGTAGCAAAGAATCTTTTACAGGAACACTTTTGGCAATGAGTATAAAATGGTACTTCTTATATTGGAAAATGCTCTGGCTTGGAGACCGTGTTGAAGTGCTGAGGATGTGAAACTCACTGCAGCGTTATGCTATTGTTCTTGTCGGGGCTGCTGCGAATGTAATGAATGTAGCTCCAGTACAATGCAAGAAATGGATATGCGGCAAACATGCAAAGTGTTATTTCAATTGCCATTCAAGCTGAGGGCTCAGTGGGAGGACATCACAGCTCTATTGACATAACTGGAAACATGTAACATTGTCGTCAAGCTTGTTTTATTGATTGGTCACATTCAATAGAACGGCAGGTCCGATTCTTTCTGACCCCTAGTTTGGTTGATATTCAGGAGTCATCGTTGGTGTCACAGGGAACCAAGACATTTGATCAGATTTTAAGTCACAACCCAAGGAAAGATGAAGGGAAATAATTTTGCTACACAGTAAGCCAACATAGACTCACTTGCAGGAGTGGGACGTTCAATCATGCTTGGGGAAGGCTGACCTAGATGATTGCCTATGCTGGTCTGAATAATCACGTCCATTGAAAGAGTGTGACTCGTTTTCAATTTAAAGAAGCATACGGCAAAAGCATAGGCTTTCTAAGGAGGAAAAGGGAGTTTGGTGTTTGGCATGCTTGTGTAACTGGGCACATGAGCAGAGTATTGTAAGGACGCCGTTAATGCAAAGTTGTCCCCCCCAGTCAAGCTCATCCTACCAGTGGTGCACATCGAGATAGAACAGTCAGCAGCAGTGAACCAGTCGTCATCTAATAAGTTAGGTTTTTCCAAAACACTGGTGGGCGATACAGGGGGTCGGTAGGGACCGATGTGCATTGTCCATTCTCCCAGTACAAGCTTAAATCCATCAAAGGAAACGAAAACATAAAAACATATGCATTCTTGGATCGGGGGTAGTTCAGCTAACATCTGCTCAGAACAGCTTATGCAGGAAGCCAATATTTCAGGTAAATCCGGTCCACATTCCTGCTCACGTAAACAATGGGGGCAGCACGGACATAGTTACAGCTTACTCCTTGACTGGCTTGGGACAGTATCTAGTCTGTGTCGGCCATACACTTCTAACAGCTTCCAGAGTGCTCACACAGCAGAAAATGCCGTTTTGTCCTGACAACTATCTTGATCAACACCGTGAAGAGGTGGTCTAAAGTTTCCATAACCTATCAAAGGTGCACCTCCCAAACATTAAAAGCAAATGTTGTACTTGCTGATGTGGTAGCACAACACATTTTTTTGGGCTCCCAGGATATTGGAACCTTTGGGAGATCGTCCTCATGCTGTGGGATGGGCCCATAATCTATTAGGACCAGTGTTGGGAGGGTTGTCATGGTTCCAATGAATAAAATCCTCGAGTTATGAAGAATGGGCGATTCCTACTGTGACAGGTGAACCAAGAATTGCTGTTGTGCCAGATTGGAGGAAATGTTAAGCCATCAGTACAATCAGGACTGCAGATTGAAAGCTTGTAGGGTGAAGGAACGAAATTTTGAGGAGGGCATGGGTTGGGGGGCTAGGTGTTCATGGAAATCATGGAAGCAGTCAGCGGTACTTCAAATGGGGAAATATTGTTTGACGTTGCCGCTTCAACTTTGCTGTGGACAAATCAAACATGCTCCTTGGCTTGAAGGAAAAAGTTCCTCACGCCACCGATGATTTTCAATCATGAATATGTAGGATACATGCATGATGTCAACCGCAAGTGCGATGCAGAACAAGTAGGCTCAAGAACCGCTGCATTGTAATTTGTGGGCAAGTCTGTTACATCCCTCTATTTTTTTTTTTTCATGGTGGTTCACCATCAAGAAAGGGATCATTCATTCGTGTTCGACTGTGGAGGCTACATTTTCAAGGAAACATCGTCTAATAACAAACTCTTCTCTTCGAGGGTCCTAACCTTACCAGCTCTTCGCTTGGAAGTTTCTCACTCGCGTCAGACACAAGTGAGGGATCCGTAGCTTGTTATGGGGTGGGACATTCGGGCTTATGTTCCATTCCCGTTGAAGGTGGCCTGTAAAGACAGCCAGAATTTCTACCTTTCTTCTTTGGTGACTAGATGGAAACATCTTTGAGAAACTTGTGGAAATAGAATGAGGTCCCTTTAAGTGGGGGCAGTTCCTTCCGCGTTGTGCAGTACACACTGAGGAAACCTGAAGATGAAACTCAGTCTGCAGCCCTCCAGATCATGTGATTCAATCTGTCAAAGGAAAGAATTTCTATGTGGATGATTGTTTGAATAAGCAGCCACAGAAAAAAGAAGCTATACAGATGATGAAGAGGCTCTCATTGCTTTATTGTCAGAAAGGGGATTTATTTTGGAAAAATGGATCAGTAGTAGTTGTTCATTGTTGCAAACTATTTCCAGTGGATCAAAGGGCTAAAAGACCTGGAAGGAGTTAGATTTAGACAGAGATAAACTTCCATTTGAAAGAGCATTGGGCCTACAATGGTGTATGGAAACAGACTCTTTCAAATTTAAGTTGGAGGTAAAACAGCAATCTCTTACCCGGCGTGGCATGCTTTTTGATCTCTCTGGGGTTCCTGGCGCCAGTCATGTTGTATGCTAGGATGATGCAACAAAGAACTTTGCAGAAGAGGTTGTGGATGGGATGATGCCATACCACAGGACATCTTAAGACAATGGAAGAGCTGGTTGGAGGATCCGGGGTGCAGCCAGCTGCATTCACTGTGGACAGGTGTATTAAGCCTAGTGATTTTGGAGAGCTTAGGCATGCCCAACTACCACCATTTTGCTGATGCCAGTACAAATGGATATGGTACAGTAACATACATCAGAATGTTAAATCATGAGAACTGTATTCACATTGCCTTTCTACTTACTACTTGGTAAAGCCAGAGTAACACCATTGAAGGCTGTAACCATTCCCCGTTTGGAGTTGATGCTGAAGGTGGATGCTATGCTGAAAGAAAGAATTGAATATCCAGTTAATAGATTCAGTCTTCTGGGTGACAGTACAGCAATACTGAAGTATGTCAACAATGAAGATAAGCATTTTCATGCATCTGTAGCTAACAGGATTGCAACCATTAGAGAAGCAGTTGAACCCCCCCACAATGGAGATATGTCGGTTCTAAGGACAATCCAGCTGATGATCCTTCAAGAGGAATGAAGGTTGGAAACTTTCTGCAGAACAGCAGGTGACTTGAAGGTCCAGCCTTCTTGTGGTTGCATGAGGAGTATTGGCCTATAGACTCACTAAATTTCTCAATAGACTCTGATGACACAGAGATCAAACAAGAAACCACAGTAAACGTCATTACTCTGAATTAAGTGTCTAATCCTACTGACCAACTAATTGCTTACTTTTCTGAGTGGAGGAGGCTCAAAGTAGGGGTGGCCTGGTTTCTCAAGTTGAAAATGATCTTGTTGGAAAGAATTCATTTGGGAAAGGACCAGAAGGCTACAAATGCTGGTCATCCACAGAACAATCAGGACAGTGGTGTACAGATCTGAGGGCTTAAGTGTCACAGCAATGCCTAAGAGTATTGTTTTGACACTGGATGATCTATTGGGAGCAGAAGAAGCCATCGTTCGCTATTCTCAGCAAAAGAAATTTGAGAAGAAAATTTCTGCTTTTTCATCTGGGAAAGTGACCGCAAAGTCTTATTTATCAGCTGGATCCATTTTTGTCTGATGGTCTGTTAAGAGCTGGAGGAAGACTGAGTAAAGCAGCCATGCCCTGAAGAGGTCCAGCATCCGCTTATACTTGGCAAAGATCAGCATATTTCTATGCTTTTTCTGAAGCATGTGCATGAAAGTCTGGGTCATGGTGGACGAAGCCATACGTTATCCACAGTTAGGAGGAAATTTTGGATTAAAAAACTTCAACACCTGTTAGGAAGATCATTTCTGGGTGTGGCTTTTGTAGACGCCATAATAGAAGAGCAGCTGAACAAAAAAATGGCAGATCTTCCAAAGGAGAATATCCTTCCCGATCTACCACCATTTACCAACACTGGAGTAGATTACTTTGGACCAGTGGAAGTAAAGAATGGAAGAGTAACCTGTAAAAGATATGGAGTAGTATTCACCTGTATGGCAAGCAGGGCAATTCATCTTGAGGTAGCAAGTTCACTAGAAACGGATGCATGTATTAATGCATTACGATGTTTCATTAGCAGAAGAGGACAAGTGATACATCTAAGATCAGATAAAGGGACTAGCTTTATTGGAGCACAAAGAGAACTGAAGGAGGCTCTTGCTTATATTGAATCATGATAAAATTCAAGGAGTGTTGTCACAGGTTGGAATTTGTTGGAGTCAGGTTCACACCATGGTGGTGTATGGGAAAGAATGATACGCTCTGTAAAAAAGGTTCTCAGCTCTGTTCTACATCAACAAAGGTTAGATGATGATGGACTTCACACAGTTTTCTGTGAAGTGGAATCCATTTTGAATGATAGACCAATTACCAAGCTATCGGACGATCCTAATGATCTGGAGCCTCTCACACCTAATCATGTTCTTCTCTTGAAAGGAAACCCAGCTTTACCACCTGGTGTGTTTGAACCTCATGATCAGTATGCAAGAAGACGATGGAGACATGTGCAATATCTTTCAGATCTGTTATGGAAAAGATGGGCTACGGGAGTACCTGACTTTGCTTCAAGAGAGGCAAAAGTGGAATCAGAAGAAACAGAGTTTGGTTGCTGGAGACATTGTAGTAATCATGGGTTGTCGGACTCCTCGTGGTTCCTGGGGCTTTTGTACCCAAGGTCATGGAGGAGTTTCCCAGACAAGCATATTCTGGTGCGTTCTGTGAGGTTGCAGACCAAAAAACCAGCATCATTGAAAGACCAATAACAAAACTTTGTCTATTACATGAAGCTTAAATAACCATTGTTTTCTGATTGAGTGTATGGTAATGTTTTGGCTCCTTCTTTTTCACATTGTAATTTGAGATTATTTATGTTTTGTTTTTAACATTAACAATTAGGGAATCGAATTAATATAGGAGCCAAAATGTAGTAAAAAGGTAATTGTTAATCTCATTTTTGACCAGTGAGTGGCGCTGTGAGACCCTTCCAGAGATTTTAGTGTATATATAGGTTGCCTTCCTACTGTTGTAGGTAGGTGTTTGACCGGAAGACAAGGTTTTGACATAACAAGCATGAAAGATGTTGGGCTTGTAAGACTTTCCTTCAATGTATGTACTGGATAGTAAATTGGACATTATGCAGCTGGTGTTGGTTTGTGGAGACCAATAAATTGTGTATGGTAATGCAAGTAGAAGAATGGTCTTCTCGTTTCTACAATGAAGGAAGTAAACAATGTACAGAAAAGCAAGAAAGCGCGTCAACCTTATTTCTCCGGAATCAAACAACTCAGTAGCTTAAAGTATTAGATTTAGCTCCTTCATTTCATTTAGTCATTTAGCAGATGCTTTTATCCAAAGCGACTTACAAATGAGGACAGTGGAAGCAATCAAAAACAACAAAACAGAAGAGACTCTTTTTTTACTCGTCATTGCTGTGAAATGTTAAGCTGGCCAGTTTAGAAAATGAAATATTACGTTTAATAACTAATCAACAGCGGCATCATTTCAATGTCTTCTACAATGGATTACAAAATAAGGTGTAAATGCACAGCCCTACAATAAAACAGCTACATAGGTAAAATATACAGTTTGTAGTTGTTATAATAATAAAGAAGTTCAATTTATTTACCTAGACAAAGAGACAAATTTTCCCCGGGTAAATGCCAATGACCGATCAGATCGTTAAACACACAACAAAAATTTTATAATTTAATAGTTATCTTAATCTATAGTTATGATTACATTGCAAACCAGTTTTTAAGTTATAATATACAGTATCTCCACAATTTTAGATTCCTTGAAGAACATTTACAATGCAGGCCAAGAAGTATCCTTTAAGCGTATCCCTTAGTCATTTGTTGTGTGAACAATGAATATGTTGTTACTCAATGTGTTATTTGTTATTTTTGTCCCATTGTATACAAAAGATAAAATTATATTTCCCTTTCCATATAAACAGAGAAATGTGCATATGACTGCATGAATGACACTTTTAAGACTGCAGCCTGAAGCAGAAGTAAAGGAGATGGGAGAGAAAAGATGACTGGCCCACCTCTTAAAGGAGGACAAGGCTCTGCCTTCAGTTTGAATTGTAATAAATAATGAACAATGCAGTGCTAATTGATTATAGTTTCTATACTGTAATAAATACTATTCTTGCCTTATTATGTGATAAAAAAGTGTTTGAAGTAGCCTATATATAAACATTAACAAATCATTATTATTGATTATTGTCGAGCAGTTATCTGATTTCTAAGCCAATTAAAAGCTAGAAATTAGAGAAAAATAAATTGCCTATACATCATACCAGTCAAAAGTTTTTGAAACAGAAAAATTGTTAATGTTTTTTTAAGAAGTCTCTTCCTGTTCACCAAGGCTGCATTAATTTGATCTAAAATCATTTAAATGTCGCATCATACTGTCTGTAGATACCTTTTTCTAGTTTTAAGGCACAACTCTCGTGATATTGATCTCAATGGTCCTCTAATCTGCATCCTGATTTACAGACCACCTAAAGTTAGCACAACGTTTATTCATGACCTCTCAGACTTCCTGTCAAATCAAGTGTCACGCTGTGATAGACTGTTAGTTCTGGGGGATTTTAACATCCATGTCTGCTGCCCCTCTAAACCTATGGTTAAAAATTTTATGAATCTCATTGACTTGCCTCAGTTTTTGTACAGTGTGTGTTCTTCTCATACTCTTTACTTTAAAAAAGGAAGTCAGTGGCCTAGTGGTTAGAGGAGTTTTACCCTAACCCCTTAAGGTTGTCAGGTTCGAGTCTCGGGCTGGCAATATCACTTTACTGATGTGCCCTTGAGCAAGGCACCGAACCCCAACTTCTGCTCCCCAGGTGCAGCTTCTAGCATAAATGGCTTGGCCCACTGCTCTGGGTGGGTGTGTGTGTGTGTGTGTGTTCACTGCTGTGTGTGGTGTCCTTTCTATGGATGGGTTAAATGCAGAGCGTGAATTCTGAGTATGGAGTCACCATACTTGGCTGTATATCACATCACTTCACTTTAACCAAGGCCACACACCTAGATCTTATCTCTCTCTCTATGCACTCATGTGAAGTATTCAATGCTGTTATTTCTGATCACTGTTCTGGTATTATTTGAGACCTGCAGTCCCATATGTACAGCCCATCCTCTGAGAGCCTGTCATGCAGCTCTCGTGGTTTTTCATGCCACTACTGCACTATTAGAATTCTCTAAATGTTACTCTACAATCTTTTTTCTAATTTGTGAAGTCTCTTTGTCACCTGATATGAACAATGATCAGCTGGTTCCTCTGGAGCTTTTAACTCTGCTTGTTCTACTGCATTGAATACTCGTTGCTCCACTGAAGCCTAGAAAGCAGCAAGCTAGGATCTAATCCCTCAACCTTGGCTAAATGGGGTAAGCTTCTACCCGTCTGCTCAGACAAGAGTGCAGGAGTGGCTGAACGCAGGTGGAAAAAGGATGGGCTTCAGGTTTTCTTATCAAATTTTAAAAGATTGTCTAGCCACCTAGTATCAAAAAGCCTGTCAGTGATGCAAGAATCTCACATGCTTTTCAAATTTGATGCGCCATGAATGCAAACAGGCCAAAAGTTAATTTTAAAACTATAAACTCAGTTCTTAATCCAGCCAGTTGCTCCAGCCCCTGTTGGTAATCTCGAGATCCTGCATAGAAATTTTAGGATTCTTTGTACAGAAGGTACAAGATATCAGATCTAACCTCTCTCCTCCTGACATGGCTGATTCTCACCCGATCTCTCCTTCTAGCAATTTCACTAGTTTTAAACCAGTGACTCAATCTCAATTAAGTGCATTAATTTCTAAGATGAAATTTACATATTGTAAATCTGATGTACTGCCTGGCCGTTTTCTTTTAGAGAGGCATGGACACTATTAGCCCTGCATTTTTTAACTAATATAAACAGTTCTTTGACTAGTGGGTTTTTCTCCCGTCTTTTTAAACATGCTTCTGTACAACCCCTGTTTAAAAGATCCATTTAGATCCTCGAGCCATCTGTTCTTTTTGTAACTACCAGCCAATTTCTAAACTCCTATTTATTTCTAAAGCAATGTCTTTCACAGTTTTACTTCTTACCTGGATGCTTTTAACATTCTGGATAAGTTCAATCGGTTTTAGAGCATTGCACAGTACAGAGTCAGCCTTGCATTAAAGTTATGAAGATCTTTTGTTGTCAATTGATTACAGGGTATTGCCCATTTTGATAATGTTAGATTTGAGGAGCCTTCGCACTATTGACCATAACATCTCTGCAAGATCCAGTATGCAGTGGGGTTTAAGCGCACCGCATTACAGGTTCACCTTATTTAAAGGTTAGGACTATTTTCATATTATTGGATCATTAACATACTTCTGTCGTCCCTTATGGTGTTCCTCAGGGTTCTTTCTTGGCCTTTTGTTCCGCTCACCCATGTTCCCCCTGAGGATCTCTACCTGCTACGCGATGACCTAACAACTTTCCCTGCCAATCAAAACTCAAATGCACTTTCGTTTACTTAACTTGCTTTTCTCATGTTTTGGATGGTTTAACAATTTCTTGCAACCTAACAACTGACACTGACAAACTGAGGTGCTTTCTGCGAGGCCCCTGCTGCAACTCAATACTACTTCTTACACGGTTGTAAAGAGTAGCTTCTTCCACCTCAGTATCTGTTGCCCCCCCCCCCCCCGATAAAGATCTGAAATTGTCATTCCACGGACTAATCTCTTCACAGGCTGGACTATTGTAAACGCTCTGTATGTCGGCCCTTCCTCAAAGCAGCACTATCCCCTCGGCTTCAGATGGTTCAGAATGGCGGGCAGCCCAGATTGTTGACAGGAACAAAAAAGTGAGGGAGCATATTACTCCTGTTCTTGCTTCATTGCCACTGGCTCTATATCAAATTTCAGAGTGTGATTTTAAGGTCCTTCTTTTGGTGATATAAGGCAACTGCAACAAATCATCGCCCCGGATTATATCATGTGACCTTAATCCATCAATATAAAGTATAGGTCCCCTCCTCAAATTCTTGCCCGGGAGGCCAATGCCGCTGCAGAGTTTAACTCCAGACCAGACATTGAGCAGCATGATCAGGGGTGTTGAGTAGGGTCTTAGAGCTCAACTCTGCTGGACAGTGATCTCGAGGTCCCAGATTTTGAGGATCCCTGCTCTAGGTCATTAAGATCTTGGTAACCAGCTTCTGTTGGATCTGTTCCTCATCGTCTCGTTGTTAAATCCAAAGGTGACAGTGAGCTATAACTCTAGACAGTTTCGCGGCGGCTGGGTTAATTCAGGGCCTCTCCATCGCTCTGTTTTTTAAATCTAAACTTAAAGACTCATTTTACAAACCCTTGACTTTTTCGAGTGGGATGCGAGTGTACGGAACTTTTGGAATGTGTTTTTTATATACTATATTTTTATTTTATTTTATATTTTATCTCTTTCCCCTTTAAATTTTTGATCCTCTGTTGCTTTTGGTAGGTAACCTTTTATTGTAAAGCACTTTGGATCCAACGATTGGTTGTGTTATAATGTTGTTGCCTATAAATAAATTGACTTACTTGACTAAGCTTACAGACAAACCTCGTAAAAAATGTTGAAATCTGTTTTACTATTTAAAATAACGTGTTTTTGTATTTGAATTTATATTCAAATGTAATTTATGATTTGCAAAGAATACTTTTTAGTAATCCTTTACTCCAGCCACATGATCTTCAGAAATCATTCTGATATTCGATTTGCGTGCTCAAAAAAACATTTATTATTATTATGATGTTGAAAACATCTATCTGAATAGAAATTGTCTAGAAGAACCAGCATTTATCTGAAATAGAAACTTTTGTAACATTATAAATGTCGTTTATCATCACTTTTTTTCAACAAATAAAAGTATACATTTTCTATCCTATAGTTGGCCTTTACCCAAAAAAAAAAAAAATTGATACTGACACTCAGCTTTTTGAAATGGTCTGGTGTTATAATGTTACAAAAGCTTTTTATGTTCACATAAAGCGCTGCATCTTTGGATCCTTCTATTTATCAAAGAAACCTCGAAAAAATGTACTCAACGGTTTTAAATATTGATAAAGGGAATTAAAAAAGGTGTTCTTGAGCCATGCACATAAGCATGTTACAATGATTTTCTGGAGGATGTGACACTGAAGACTGGAGTAATGATGCTGAAACTTCAGCTTGATCCACAGCAAATCAATTACATTTGAAAATATATTAAATAGAACGAAAAGGCATTCTATTTTATGTAAGCAGTTATTTTAAAATAGTAAAAATATTTTCCAACATTAATAAATTTGTTGTACGTTTGATCAAATAATGCAGGCTTGGTAAGCAGAGACTTCTTTAATGAAAACAAGGATATAATCAAGGGAAAATGTTAGATTTTGGGATAGGATACAAAAACAAAGGCGGATACCTTTTCGAAAGGACATGAATCATCTAATGTTCTAAATGGTTTTAAATTCAGCAGGCAGATTGCCTGTGGCAACACTACTTTAGAATAGTTTGTGGTTTTCGATCATCTTAGTGACTCCGTTAGGATCCTTCTACGTCTTCCACTACTCCTAACCTCGTCACAAGATTTAGGAGCAGTTTTAGTAGCTAAAATACCATATTGCTGACAATGCTCTTAGAGCCAAGGAGTCCCAAATTTAGACTGGGGGGGTCCAAACCTTTCTAGGACTGACACCGCCCCATTATTTTTAAGATTTTCTCCTAACATTGGCGAGTTATGATCTACTTTTTAGCTTATAAGATGTTTTTGTGTGTTCTATACAGTCATTATGTTAGCATTGAAATTAACAGTTTCTAAATCTATGGAATGAGTTTTAACTTACAACTGCTGTTTTCCTCAGAACCTGGATTAACCACCATCGATTGTGCAGTGGTTTAGTTTTAGTATGGTAGCATTTTCTCTTGTGCTTGCAATTTTTATTCATGAGAGGAATGAATATAGTACTCCATTGTCTGGAAAATAGTTAATGCGAGTTTGATTTTTTGTAGGTCCCGTAGGTGAAAATTCTCTGTTCATATCTCGAAAAGTCATATCATTATTCAAGTACAAGGAGAAAAGTTGTACCAAACCTCTCCATTCAATGCCTAGTTGTGAGGCTTCAATGTAATGAAGGCGCTCTGTCAGAGACAGCCAAGTCTTGTTGTCTGCCATCTGTTTTGGACAGCTAACTCCACTGCACATTTTCTTTTCTTTTCCCACAGTTTTTCTGCGTCTTCGGCTGTAATAACACAAGTTCCAGTGTTCGACAAACTAGTGATTATTGCATGAATTATTTTATAAAATTGTAGCATATCTTTTCAGGACTAATATAATTATATTATGCTTGGTGAGTTTTAACCCGTACTTCATCCTTGGACATTTAGTGGTGTTGTCTCCAAAGTAGCTGGCAACATCCTTGTCCTTATGAGTGATGAGTATCAAGTCCAGTAGCGTCTTATGGAGGTCAAGGGGGACATAGTTACATTCTCAAAGCTGGGAATGGTTTTGTGATTGTTTCACTTTTCATTTGCTGTATAGTCATGCAAATAAAAAATATTTGTGTACTGTAAAATACAGTAAGGAGATTATGTGGCCAAACAATCATCACCATGTATATAAGGTCAGTCTGAAATTCTGTACTGGTAGCCATTGTGTTAACTTGTGACTCTGCAACATTCATGGAACACCTAAAAAAAAAACAAAACCTGTTTGGGTGAATTTCCGTACTTAAAATCGGTTTTTCTAGCATCGCAACCTATTGTTCTATGTACATGTACAATGGAGTTGATATTGTGCAAACTTTCACCTGTAGTTAGAATCAGTTCTGGACCACTAGGAATGTACTACAACCTTTGGAACAAGGGAAAAACACTTCGGGTGAAATTTCAGTGAATGTGTTGATCCTAAGACTAATTGGTGGTATTGTATATAAGTAAAAGACATATTGACATAATTTCACCTGCAGTTAGTCAGTCTTGTAAACTACAAATGTACTACACGGGTTTGGAATGAAAAAAAAAAAAAAAAAGCCATTTTGTTGAATTACAGCTAATTTTTCCATGGTTCTAGCAATAATGGGTGTACTGTATGCACAGTAAGGAAAATATTGGCAAACTTAAACTTTCACATTGTGGTAAGTCAGTGTCTGGCTACGAGTAACATACTAAAAACCTTTGGAATAGTGAAAAACCTTTTTGGATGAATTACATGTAATGTTGTAAAAGAAAAATGTGTGTGGTACTGTACATACAGTAAGGGAGACTATTGTCAAAATCTCACCTGTAGTAAGTCAGTCTGGCCGCAAAGGAGAATGTATACAGACACTGTTCTGGAACTGAACAAATCCCTTTTTTTGAAGATGCAAGACTCTAATACAGTAATTGTTTTCTATCGCTCTAATACTAACTTACTGTATGTATGGTTTTTTGTTAAATTGTGGAGTCAAAATCATCAAAAATTAACATCAAGAACCAAAGAACTGTAAACACTTAACCACTACTTCAGTCTGTGTGCACTGTAATTTGATTTAATCAAGAGATAATTCAACACAATTTGCGGGAGGTGAATTACTGAAAATAAAATTAAATATTTCCATGACATTATAATTTAATTGACGATGCACCTGTAAGTTTTACGCGCCAAACTGTTTGCGAATGTCGTCGTTTAGACACAAAACTGGTCATACCGGGTTTTTTTGGGAAATCACCGAATCCATCGAGTACTCACTGTTGGTAATCGACATAACCATTGCGACCATAGGTTGGTGAAGCTTACCATGCCTTTGTGGACAATTGCACCACCTGATTCAGATGATCTGTGCTGGAGCTCACGAGTGTGTGCTGCTGTCAGACCACAAATCCTTGCAGAATCTGGGTGCAAAAAATGTGGATAGTCCTTTAACAAAAATAAGAGAGATCAAACAAAATGCATGTTATTTTTTATTTAGTACTGTCCTGAGTTGAGATATTTTTACATAGAATTTGTTTACATTTAGTCCATTAGTCCATTTGTAGGGAATCTCTCCTTATTTTTTTTTTTTTAAATTACTCACATTTTCACAGATTCTGCATGGTTTTCCACAAAACTTTAACAGTGGCCACTGTATTAAAAACATTATAATAATCCCATTTTCGTAATCTTTCTACCAGGCACCAGAGTCTTTGAAACCCCCCGTCTCTTGCACATCTAAGATTTTTAATGTTTTTTTTTAACCAGCTGGGCAAGAAGTAACAGCGGTTCTTGCGGGTGTCCCGTTGGTTATTCTTATTTGTAATGTTTTTTGTTAACGTTTGCCCGCTTTACTGTCAGCCTGTATTTACTCTAATTTAAAAGGCTGTTATAGCTATGCACTAATTGTTTAAAGGAGAAGCATTATTTTTTTATATGTAAGTCTGAGACAATATAGCTGGAAATATAAATTGTTTAAATTGTCTGGACACGTAGCCTGTTATTTTAAAATCTTTTTGAGAAGTGGGCATATTTTTCCATTTTTAGAAGTTTATATGGGCCAACACGTGCTATACACGATTCGATGAATTAAATCTCGGAACAGAAGACCCCTCCTCTATTCAGACATCAGTGAATTATGGGCCCCAGGTGAATACTGTAGTCGTTTTTTCGGATTGATTAGGTCTGAGTTGGAAAACATTAAAAAAAACACAACACAAAAAAAAAAAAAACATATTTAAATAACATTATTTTTCCGTTAGACTTCTCATGTTAATGGGACCTTTGAACCTGGGGAAATGAACCTGTAGTTCCTTCATGCCATGTCAGAAGCTTTTATATATGTTGACTACCCAGGCTGATGGCTAGAATGACCTCCAGGACTCCAAAACTAGCTAGCCACATGTTTTCGGCTAAGATAACTGAGACGAGACCATCATGTTTCCTCATTATGACACCAGTTATTTCCCTTTTGTTTGTTGGACAATCTTCAAGAACACGATTCAATTTACATGTCAAAAACGGGACTGTGTTAAATATAAAAATGGAAACCACGCACCATTGTTCCACACAGGTGCACACAAGATGCAACCATTTCTTGGGAGTTGTTATTAATGCAGGTGATTTTCTGTTTGTTTGGTAAATGCATATATGAAGGTCCATACAAATGGATTAATTATTTTATGCTAACAGCATTGTTCATGATGACATATTAAAATGATCGATCCCCAATCAAAGAAAACATCAAGAAACTGAGACTGATCAGAGAGGCACAACAATATTCTTCATGGATTCAGGAATTCTAAAAGCATCCAGGTCTATTCAAAAGACTTATTGAAACTGTATTAGTCGAAGAATTAGAGGGCCTAAATAAACAGTTGGTACATTCGCAACTTATGGTTTAAACCATACAGGCATACGTGCATGCATGGAAGAAATAAATAAACCTATTTTTTAATGCGTAGAATCCAAGGAGGGAGTACTGTGTGTAATGTGGATGAAAGGAGCAAAATATCCAACAGCAACACTCTTTGGGTTATGTATATTGAACTAAAATGTGATTATAACCTACTAGCCAAGACAACTGTGCAGGTGTTTACTTTAATGTACCATTTCTTATTTACTTTTGAATGGATTACAATGTGAACAGTGCCAAAGATGGTTTCATGCATGCTGCAATTGGACTCCCAGACAGTACACTTGGACAGGATGGCAGTGGTATTGCGCAAATGTTGTGACTAGTGGATAAAAGTCCACTTAAATATTTGTAATGTGGTACAATAGCGGTTGCCTTAAACTTTGTGAATATATATGTGTAATAGTTGTATTTACAAAAAAAAGGGATCGTTGAAAAGGGTCCTTTTTTTTAATGGTGAGAAATGTGATAGAGTTCTTGTAATAAAAAAAGAAACTTCGCTTTTGCATATGTGTTTCTGAATTTATGAAAGAAATGTGTTGTAGAAGCAACAGCAGTTGATAATACCTACTTGTGTCCTAATATATGGTGTTACCAAAAATAATTCAGTAGATTGGCCAATAGGCAGTATCTACAAGTATAGGGTGTTATTGTTAAAATTTCATATGTTAGTAAGTCAGTCTGGTCACTCCCAGGAAACGTACTGCAACCTTTGGATACATAAAAAAAAAAGTATTTTTTTCTAAGAATAATGATGGTACTGTATGTACAGTAAGAGATAAATGCATAAAATATCTCACCTGTAGTACATTAGTCAAGTGCAGCGAAATTGAATAGGAAAGATACTACCGGCCTTTGGACCATTGAAAAAACCCGTTTGGATGATAAGGGGTGAATTGTTGCCGTTTCTTTATTGAATAATGATAAACTGTATGTCCAGTAAGGGAAATAGATTGGCAACGTTCAACTGTAGTAAGTCCTATTCTGGTGACTAGGAAATAGTACTATAACCCTTCGGTAGGACATGAAAAAAAACATTTTGTGGAATTACAGTTGTTTTTCCGATGGAAAATATTTGTCATCCCCCGACCCTACCCGTACATACTAGTAAGGAATAACGATAGGGCAAAATCTCAACTGTTGTTCGGCAGTAGCCACTAGGAACTGTACTGCAACTTTTGGAACATGGGGGGGAAAAACAACTTATGTGTCGAACTTTTAGTACTACTTTTTCTAAGAGTTATTATGGATTCGATCGCTACAGTCAAAGAGTGGCAAATTGGCAGAAGAATTTTAGCTTGTAGTATCTAGTGTTGTAAATACAAAATGTATGACCTTACTTTGGAACATAAAAAAATCTGTTTTGGTGAATTACAGTAAAATTTGCAAGAAAGTAGTTGTGTACGGTCCATACCAGTAATATTATGATTCTTGGCACAATTTCCACATTTAGTAGTGTAAGGCTGTCCACTAGGAGTTGTACGACAACCTCTCGCAAACATGAAATAACCATTTCGATGAATTACAGTAATTTTTTTCATAAAAACACATATTGGAAGAGACTGGTACATACACTTAGGAAGATAGTGGGCAAAATGTCACCCGTAGTAAGTTAGTCTTGTAACTACAAAAGTAACATACAACATGTGGAACATGAAAAAAAAACCCTTTTGGTGAATTACCGGAATTTGTTTTCTAAGAATAAATTAGTACGGTCTGTACAGTTAGGGTGATATGGGCAAACTTTCCCCTTGAGTTAAGTCAGTTCTTGGCCATCAGGAGGCACTCCCGCCTTTGGAACAAGAAAAAAAAAACATTTATGGGAATTTCAGTAATGTTTTTCTAAATAACAATTAATGTAGATGTTGTGGGTATGGTGTAACTGTATATCCGTAAGGGAGGGAATTGGCACAAACTTTCACTTTGGATTAATTCTGGCATGAGGGGGAACATACTACAACCTTTGTACTATGAAAAACTCTTTTGTGAATTACAGTTATTTTGGTAAAATAAACCTGTTGTGTACGTTACATAAGTAGGGAGATGTTTTTCAAATTTTCCATGTTAAGTCCAGTTTTGGCCGCTACAAATGTACTACCGCCTTTGGAACATTGAAAACATACTTTGGTGAATTACAGTAATTGTTTTCTAAGACTAATCTGTGGGTACTGTATGTACAGTAAGAGAGCGTATTGGAGCATAATTCGTATAATGTGTAGGTAGTCAGACTTATAACTCACAAATACTACTACAGCATACATGTACTAATGCACTACTTGGAACAAACAGCAAAAACACTTTGGTCAATTACAGTAATTTTTCTAAAAAAATTTTTTACCTAATGCTATTAGAATAGAATTCTCGGGGAAAAGTTCATTTATTTGAGTAATTAACTCAAATTGTGAAACTTGTTGTATTAAATAAATTCAGTGCACCACAGACTGAAGTAGTTTAAAGTTTTTGGTCTTTTAATTGTGATTTGATTTAACGACCCAACCAATTCACAAAAACTACCACAAATTAGATATATTGTGGACATGCCAAGTCAGCTAATCAACTCCAAACACCTGCAAAGGTTCCTGAGCTTCAAAATGGTCTCTCTCAGTTGGTTCACTCAGGCTACAACATGAAGATGATAGGAAGACTATTGATCTGACAGTTGTCCAGAAGATAACCATTGACACCCTTCACAAAGAGGTGTAAGCCACAAACATTCATTGCCAAAGAAGTCATTGGCTGTTCACAGAGTGCTGTATCCAAGCATGTTAAACAGAAACGTTGAGTGGAAGGATAAAAGTGTGTGAAAGAAAAAGATGCACAACCAACCGAGAGAACGCCGCCTTATGAGGATTGTCAAGCAAAATCGATTCAAGAATTTGAGTGAACTTCACAAGGAATGGACTGAGGTTTAGGTGTTCACACAGACGTTTTCAAGGAATTTGGCTACAGTTGTTGTATCTCTTGTTAAGCCACTCCTGAACCACAGACAACATCAGAGGCATTTTTACCTGGGCTAAGGAGAAGAAGAATTGGACTGTTGCCCAGTGGTCCAAAGTCCTCTTTTCAGATGAGAGCAAGTTTTGTATTTCATTTGGAAACCAAGGTCCTAGAGTCTGGAGGAAGGGTGGAGAAGCTCATAGCCTAAGTTGCTTGAAGTCCACTGTTAAGTTTCCACAGTCTGTGATGATTTTGGGCTGCAATGCATCTGCTGGTGTTGGTCCATTGTGTTTTTTTTGAAAACAAAAAGTCATTGTGTTTTTACCAAGAAATTTTGGAGAGCGCTTCATGCTTCCTTCTGCTGACCAGGCTTTTTGAAGATGCTGATTGATTTCTTTTCCAGCAGCATTTGGCACCCGCCCACACTGCCAAAAGCACCCAAAAGTTGGTTAAATGATCGACTATGGTGTTGGTGTGCTTGACTGGCCAGCAAAACTTACACAGACCTGAACCCCAGAGAGAATCTATGGGCTATTGTCAAGAGGAAAAAATGAGAAACAAGAGACCAAACAATGCAGATGAGCTGGAAGGCCACTGTTAAAGAAACCTGGCCTTCGCATACCACCTCCTCAGCAGCGCCACAAATTGATCACACTCCACGCCAATGCAATGGAATTGAGGCAGTAATTAGTTTAAAGGAGCCCCGCACTGTACGGCTGAGTACATTTGGCCAGTAAATGAAATATACCTTCCAGAAGGCCAACAGTTCACTAAAAATGTTTTTTTGGACATTGGTCTTATGAAGTGGCATTCTAATTTGTTGAGATGGTGAATTTGTGGCTTTGTTAAATGTGAGCCAAAATCATCACAATTAAAAGAAAACCAAAGATCTTAAACTACTTCAGTCTGTGTGTGCATTGAATTTATTTAATACACGAAGCTTCACAATTTGAGTTGAATGGACATTGAAATAAATGAAACCTTTCTAATAAATAACATTTTAATTTTATTGAGATGCACCTGTATATGAGAATTGTCCGCATTTGTAAAATGAAATGATTGAATGATTTTTAGTAATTAACATTGCTAATGAACATAAATAAGAGTACTAGTGATTTAAAGCGCTGGAAAGGATTGAATTGCTGGTACACTGAGGAAGGTTTTGCTTCAAAACGCTTTTTCACCACTATGGAATGTAAATTAAAAAACCGCAAAAAAAGAAGTTTTCGGACTGGGCGGATTATCATTTCCTATACCAATGTAATGAGGGTGCGGCAGGCCGCGTTAGAACCATTTGCAGAAGTTTAACATGTTCAGTCAACAACCAAAATGTGGGCAGAAATCAGATCTGTGGTCAGCAGGCCAGCCAAACCATATAATCATTCCAACCAGCAAAACTAGTATGAGGGAACCAAAAGGCAAAAATCCAGAGAAAACAACAGGCTTAGCAAATCATACACGAAAGAACCCAAATAAGACAATGCGAATGCTCGGTGGCGGATATCTGGGTAATATTTAGGAAGGCCTATTTGCCCCACCATGCTTAAATGGCTGCCAAACAGGAAGTGCTCGAAGCAGCAGAGGGAGTGGTACCAGTCAGAACTCTGGCTTAGGGCTCCCTCTGCTGGCGTGGCAGTACAACTTCAAGTAACTGCAACAGATTGACGCACCAAACAATAAAAAGATCAAGTAATGGAAGAGTGCTGGTCTCCGCTGTCTCTCAGGGCTGTAGAGGTTCTTTTTCTAGGTGCTGATCCACCATCTGGGCTGCTGATACGCACTTGATCCGGGTGCACTGTAGTGACCCTCTGACTTGATACAGACTGGATCTGTGGCTACGTGTGACCTCGAAATAAGAGAGTAAAACAGACTAATATTAGCATAGATGCTATTTCTTCTAACGATGTAGCAAGTACATCGGGTGCTATGGGAAGTGTTTCTGTTCCGGGTTTACCTAATTAATGCAGTCTAAAGATCCTTAAAAGATTTGGATATTAGAAGTGTATTAGTATGTTATGTGTGGTGCCAGGTTAAAGAGATGGGTCTTTAATCTAGATTTAAAACTGCAAGAGTGTTCTGCCTCCTCAACAATGTTAGTTAGGTAGGTTATTGGCAGAGTTTAGGCGCTTAAATAGAGAAGGATCTGTCACCCAGTTGACTTTGATATTCTAGGTATTATCTAATCTGCCAGAGTTTTGAGAACGGATTGGACGTGGAGGACTATAATGTAAAAAGAGCTCTCGTTCAAAATACTGAGGTGCTAAACCATTCAGGGCTTTATAAGTAATAAGCAAGATTTTTAAAATCTATATGATGTTACTTGATAGGGAGCCAGTGCAGTGTTGACAGAACTGGGTTAATATGATCATACTTCCTTGTCTTAGTAAGAACTTTATATTATATTATACTTATTAATTCCACGGTGTAAGACTGTTTTCGCAGACCTTCCTTAAGTGTAAAGGAGCAACCAGACATTTGGAAATGCCAAAAGAGAAGAGAGAGTCCATAGTTTCTGTTACATCATCAAGTTGTTCTGAGGTTTTGGATATGCTAAGGAATAAGGATACACTAGGAAAGGATTACTTACAAAAGCAGTCTTTTGTGGTAGAAGTGATGGTTCTTACCTATACTTGTAACAAGAAGTGGAATTTACTGTTTTAGCTATATGAAGTTTGCACAAAAACTAAATAATGATCTGAGATATCATCTCTGGCTGTATAATTTCAACACCATCAACATCAATTCCATGTGACAGTATTAAATCTAGAGTATGATTTCTCGACAAACAGTAGGTCCTGAGACGTGCTTGTCTAACCCTAATAGAGAGTTCAGAATGTCTATAAATGCTGATCCCAACGCATCTTTTCATTATCAACATGGGATATTAAAATCACCAATACTCAAAACTTATCTGCAGCCAGTACTAACTCGATATAAAATCAGCAAACCTCTTTTTTTTAATAAAGTCTGTATGGTGCTCCTGGTGGCTCTGTATACAGCAGCCAGTACAAAGACTACAGGTGATTTAGATTCATTAACATTTGTTTCTCTTGATAATGCTGAGATATAAGCACCAATACTTAAAACAGGTTATACTTCTGAAGTCTGTCCCTGAGAAATCCTTCTGAAAACATTGTTATAAATTGAAGCAACAACTCCCCCTTTACCTTTTGGACGGCGGGTCATGTTTATACCAGTAACTCTGGGGTGTGGTAGACTCATTTAAAATAATGTAATCATCAGGGTTTTTAGTTTTGTGGTTTCTATCAAAATAGAGAGAATATCTAAACCTATGACTCAGTGATCATATCATTTCATAAAAAAGTGCTTTTCAGAGAAAGGGACCTGATATTAAATAAGCCAAGCTTCTACTATTTGCTTATCCAGATTGCATCTGTTTTTTTCTTATTTGCTGGAACCCCTAACTAAACTGTTGCTCTTAAATTTATTTGGATGTTTTTGTATTTGCTAATTCCAGAAACAGACACACAGTCTCTAGAGTGTGATATCTAGGTGAAAGAGTCTATATGTGCTGAGAATTAGCATACAGATTAAGATTCATATTTATTATTATTTGATGGCAGCCACAATTTATTACAAAATAATTTTCACAATATAACAAGAATTTGAAAGGTTAAAAATTCATTATATTAACTTGTGACAGGCAGAGTAGAAATCATGGCTACTACTCCAGTGAACTGGAAGACTTTGCTGTCCCTGTGTGGTCTCTTCAGCAGCTCATGCCTGAAGGATGTGTCACTGGAAATTAGACAACATATAATACCCACAAACCATATCCGGACTTATGTAAGCGAATGTGGAATTGCAGAACCTACCAGGATACTATCATCCAACATTTTTTTCGACTTTGGCTATTGCCCTTTAATATGCACTCTGTGTTTGGCTATTTTCTTTGCGTTATTTGGAACATCTGAGACTGCATTTAAAAGATTTGTTCTTACAAACAGATTTCTTTTGCAAAATGTATTTTCACTGGAATTTCTAAATGCATTTTTTTATATTTTTTATTTGAATCTATTTCTGCTTATTATATCACGGCATTGTACTGTGAAGATTCTATATTGATGTATTACTGCTAAATAGTAATATCATTTTCATATTGAATTATTTAAAATGATAATATTATATTATAATTGCGTAGTATATATCATTGAAGCATATAAATCGGCAGCTAGTAACATTTACAGTGCTACTTACACTTCAGAAGAGCATTGTAAATCAAAAGGCAGCCTCAACAACAGTTCACGTCAGAAATATTTTTATTCAATCAACCCATTTCAACATCATTCAAACCATTATTAAAACTCATTAACACTAAATAAGTGTGTAAAACAACAGAAATATACAAATAAAGGGAACTTAAGGAGGTACAAAATGTCCTGTAAGAGAGAATTACAAAAATGAACAAAACAATGGCAAAAACAAGAACAACAAATGTCTAATTAAAAGTGCTAAGGCAAACAGGATTCAGTTTGAAGTTTTGCACCATATATTCTATCTTAATACTTATAAGCAAGCATTATTATACTGTAAATATATTTATAAAGACACAAATACAGATAATGCATTGCAAGAACAGCCAGTAGTTAGACATTTATATTACATTTACAATTACTTATAATGATAAATTTTGTTTTTTCAATGTAAATGCCTATAATCCATTATTAGTCATTATTAAGCTGCTGCAAAATTGTCACTTCTGGTCCAGTGCCAAGACAATATTTCCCTCGATGGACAGCGCATCCACCTGGATGTCCTGAAAAATGAAAGAACAAATTGTTAAGTATCAGCATTCTTCTTCAAAATCTCTTTCTGTGGTACAACAGACAAAGAAAACTCGTGACATGGTTTGGTGTGCGGGTAAAGAAAATGATGACAGAAGTTTCTTACATTTTTGGGAACTGTAGCCAAAATAAAACAACAGATGTGTTTGAGGAGAGAATAGTACTTACCACCAGCCAGTATGAACAGGGACTCCATCGCCTCGCTGAAGGCCATCATCATAGCCAGGGGCAACTGAAGTCGCCATCAAATCTTGATCCTCTAGTGTCCTTTGAGTCGTTTCTCCATCTCGGTCATCAGAGACTGAATTTCCCTCTCCACTTTAACTTCTGATGCAGGAAGTAGTTGATGATTTGCCTGTCTTTATTCTGCAGTGAGAGAATGTCAATCCCAGTCAATTTTTCAAAGTGAGAAAAGAGCCATCGTTTCTGGAAAAGGAAGGGCCACTTTTACATAACATCACTGAGTCTGGGAGACATCAGCAAAGGTTTTGGGATATTGAGCAACAATATTCTTGGCTCTCTGAGACCATTCAACTCTGCTAGGGTTTGGGCAGTGCATCCGGATTGTGTCCACAATGACTCTGATCTTTTGTAACCTGTCAGAGTGAGCTGCCCTATTCTCTGTAGAAATGGCCTGTCAGAGAGTTGGATTCACCTTCTCCCAAAATGACACATGGAAAGTGGTGGATCCAGTTATGTGATGTTCCGTTTGTACAGTTTAATAGTTGTTTGTTTTCCAATTTGAAATGGTGAAATAAGCATAAACGAGAAAGAGGCCATTTTTTTTCCGTTTGTTCTTCCAAAAAAAACAAAAAAAAAAAAAAGATTTTAGCTGGATTTATGTTTTTGCGTTTTTGGAATTATTATTTTTTTTTTCATTTTGATTGTAGTGTTTAAAATTATTTTTTATTTTTTATTTTTTATAAAAAGGATAAACGACTTCAAAATTCATTTGCTACATGTGGGGAGTCAGTGACACGCCCCTTTCCACTGATTGGTCAACCAAATCTTGAGCCCATGATGTCATCCTCAACTTGTTCAAACAAAATAATAGTCCATCTGCTGCTATATCAGTATACTGATTCTTAAACTGTACGGGGCACGCCATAGATGGGGGATCTTCCTCTCTCTGATACAACCTAACGCGGTTTCTCACAGAAATATTTATTTCAGAAAATATTAAATCAGCACCCAGGCAGTTTTGTTTTTTATTAGCAGTGTTGTTTTGTAGTTAAATCTTGTATTTAATGTTTTTTTTAGTTATAAGATTGCATGGTGGAAAGCTGCTGACGCTACCCTATAGGACGCAAGGAGCAGATGAGAAGCACAGAAAAAAGAAAAAAAAAAAAAAAAGAAGACAGAACAAGACAAAAAGACAAAAAAACATAGGATACGGTAAATTTACTTAATTATTTATGTCATTCACGTGGACTGACCTGAAGTCTGACTTTAAGCTTAAGCGTCATTTGTATTTTAGTTTTTAAAATGTAAAAGGCCTCTAAATCTGTAGACAGCTATGTTGTATGACATTGTTTAGGCTACTGCTTATTTTGTATTTTGTTGCCCCCGCTCAGTGAATTGAAGCTTAACTCTAAAAATGAGAATAATTTTCTTTTTAATGCTAATACACAATACACAGCAACAGAAAGAGACGAAGAAAATTCTTATGCCATTATTTTTGACAGGGATAAATTTCTCTCTTTCTGTTTTTCTACTATGTATCCAATCCATGTCAGAAGCTTTTGTACCTTTCATCAACTAATTGGACAACTGTGCACTAATTCTTTTTTTTTTTTTATTGCTGTTCTTAACATTTTATACATTTACCTATCTGTAGCAGACGCTTTTATCCAAAATTATTTTCCAAATGAATGCTGTGATATAATTCGTCTATATTTATGATTACTGCAAAGTCAACAGGCTCATGGCATCAGAACTAACCGAAATGTATACTAACATTCCCTTGGAAGTATACAGTATGCAGTCATACAAATGTCATTAGCTTAAATCTCTTCACCAGGTGGTGCAAAGGGACAGCTGGCACCATTGCTCAGACTGGAATTTGTAAATGAAGATTAAATAATCATATAAATTATAGAATTTATTTGACAGTGTGACCATACCAATGAGTGCTATTTTTTCAATTTTCTTGTTTTGCGGGGGGCGCGGGGATGGGGGGGGGCAGTTCAATGTATGTTTGAATAGTCACATTAAATAACAGGAACCAATAGTTTATCTTATTTTAGTTATATTAGACTAACATGCCACTCGGATCTGAATAATGTTAATAATATTGTGATTAAACAGATTGGGGAAAGATGTAAAGATTATTAAAGATAAAATTAAAGATTAAAAATAAGAGCTAAGTGATATCAAATTGGTGAATGGTCATCAAAGGATTTTCATATCCTTGGTTCCTGCATCAGCAACACAAAAAGATATGAGCCTTGCATTTATGAACGGTGGTTTGGAAAAAGTAACTTTTGAAACTATTTACTTTTGTTACTTGCACTCTAAATAGTAGTAGTAAGCTAGTTAGTTTTGTTTGATAAATTATTACTTTCAGGCTTACTAACTTCAAATAATACCCTTCAGTCATCTGTATAGGATAATTTCTCAATATAAGCATTGTACAGAACTCATCACTTCAATCAACAGCAAAACTGCTTTTAAGTACCAATCTGCTTCTTTAATTTTACCACGTGCCCCCCCCAAGAGATAACTCAAGCCTTTAGCTTGTGGTGAATACATAAAATACATAAGATAGATATGCTTCAGCGGTTGGTTTTGACTGGTTTATATTTAAAATATAAAAACAGTCATCCACCTTCACAAAACTCAGATCTGTAACTTCTACTCCAACAACCAAAAGGAGTCGCCAATGCTGTTTGGTATAATCCCATCATCATCCAGCTTTGGGAGTGCTGATGTGATTGTATTCACAACCGTTTTCAGACATTGTTAAAACCTGCAAAAATTAGACACAAATGGAGTAGGTGATGAAGGGCAACAACCAAAAACACTAGTTGACTACTACCCACTACCAGTTTATTGCCACATATATGTATATGTTTATTCTTTACCAGATCCCAAAGGATAGACAACCTCAAATTAATCCTGGATAAAGAATCATTGTCAAAGATAAGGGGGATTCCTCGAACAAAGTATTGTCTTTGATGGTTTTTCCATCCAGCACATCTGTCAAAACATTTGTCTGAGAATTTGACTGCTTTATCTTTGTCAGTCTGTACAGGTCTTTCACTATCGACTGATTGATAAGAGACTTCAGTGTCTCCTTGATAGGTACATACTGAAAGAAACATTCTCTGACAGCTTCATCAGCACCTAGACTGATCTTAGTGGCCTCAACGTGAAGCTTGAAAGACTCTCTGAAGAACGATTTCCGTGTATGGTTAGATTTAATGGGCCCTTTATGGTACTGTTTAAAGAGATCTCCCTTTGACACATCCTCTAGTATCTGACTAATTTCACTGTCCTGCAGGTTTAAAATAGTTAACTTCTTATGAACGCTCTGGAATTTGCAATCCTCAACCTGGCATGATAGTATAACATTCTGAGATTGAGATTTGCCTTCAGTTGGCACAGCTTTTGTCTTGCTATGATGTCGATGCACATGAGATTTAAGAGACTGAAAAATGCAAGGTGCACACAGGTAAGCCACATGCAAAGGGGTAATTAGCCACATTTATGTGAACTTTTGCATGTGTGGTGAACGCATTTAAGAGAGAGGTTGAGAAACTAGGTGAGGTTGAGACATTAACTTGGATTTGTTTATGTAGAGAGATGTTATGACACTTGGTTATAGGTAGATGTAGTTGGAAATTTTTAAAAAAAAAAAGACATGACACAGAAGGACATGTATGACTAAACCTGTTAGCTACAGCACCATGAAAAAGTGAGCAGGAGAGTGTAAAAGACAAATGATAAAAAGTTTAAAATATTGTGTATTAATACCACTAATATTTACATGATTTACAATGTTACAATATTACATACAATATTTACTCTGTCTTGTGAAAATTCTCAGGGCACATATTGTAGATCAGTGGCCCACACTGTAGAGCTGTAAGCAATCAAAATACATTTTATTCAATTATGTGTTGCTTGTTGAGAGACTTATTTTAATTTTACATTTTAGGATGGAGTTGATATTAACATTGTCCACTAGAGGGGGAGCCATAGGAAAAAAAATATTCAAGCATATGTTTTAATCAATTTTCATCACTTTGAATGAAAATACATGCAAAGAACTATTTCATTTATATAAATATGATCTACTGACAGTAAAGTCTTGTATACATATTATGCACAGAATCCCTAGAATTATTCCATGCATCTACTTTTTTCTAACATGCTGTCTTAAGTAATACAACAGTGTGTAGTATTACTGCATTCCAGTATTATAGCCTACTTAATAACAGTGTTAATTTAATTACAGGCATTAGGCATTACTGATGAAAATAAATGCCTTTTTTTTTTTTGTAACGACTCTGGGATGCATTAGATTTGTTATCGTGAAGGAGCCTTCAAACCTATACCGACTTCATTGCCAAATGCAATTTTACCTCACAAAATATCATAAAACACACTTCATTCAAAGTCGACAGAAACAAAATAAAACCTGCACAAACCTTCTTGATTTGTCTTTTCACAATTCAAAATATCAGAAAGTATGGTTTGTTCAAAAAATAGCCTAAGCTTATTGCTGAATTAGGTTTAAAAACTTCAGGAGAGCAGGGAATGGAACAGCTGTAAACAATTCTGTAAGTTTTCAACTACTACAGCATGAGAGAGGACACTGAAATGTTCGCTATGCGAGATTTCCAATTTCATTACCTACTAAACTCTATGTAACACTACAATGAAAAAACCCTAAAATCTAATTATAAACTTGAAAAATAACTTACCAAAGTTCCAAAAATCCCCCGTGCTTTTTTTGCCGTTGTGTTGTAAGTGTGATGAGCTGTCAGTCAGGTGACTCGCCACGGTTAAGCACAGCAATCCTGTATTATTACTTTGCATATTACAGCAATGATAAAATATACTGTAAACTATTCTTGCTCAGTCAAAACTACCCAGAATGCAATACAAATTACAGTATTTAACTGTAATCAATAAATGTGGTATTTGTACTGTAGGTACTGCTAAACCTACAGCGATTTCAAGCAGTGAAGTTTTGAAGGTCGATCTTTAGCAACAAGATGGTGTCAGCGAATGGCTGCCTCAGTGTGGAGCTCCTCTCTCATTCTTTTTTCTGTTTTGTTAGTTTTTTTCTGTGTTTAGTCATTATTTTACTATCAGTTTTGGTTATTTAAAAATTTTGAAATCTAGTGACCAGCAGCAAGATGTGATTGATTTGGTGGAAAGTTTCCCTAACCTGTTCATGATGTGCCATCTGGTACTTCTGTCCTCCAGCATGATATTGAAGTGGGTAATGCAAGTCCAATAAAAACAGCATGCATATCGCTGTCCAGTAGGTAAGGAGGAGGCCATGAAGCATGTAGTATCTGGTCGAGAATGGGTTTTACTTGAAAGAAGAGTTTAGCCTTTGGAGTTCACCGCACGCAGTTAGTCTCTATATGGACGGGTCACCCGTTTTTGCACTGAATTTGAATTGAATTCTGTTACTATACATTTTCATAATCACATAGAGGAGAATGTATTGATAACCTCAGCTCTGCTCCTTATATCACTAAATTAGGTCTTTTAAAGGGGATTCTGGCAAGTGCCTTTGACTAAACACACCTCTGAAATTTCCGCTCTGTTATTATAATATTAAATATGTTCGCTTGGTCATCGCGCTAGTTCCAGTGGGACTTATTTCTTATTAGTTTTCTGATCATTTCTGTTTGTTGGTGAAATGATGGGTTTGCATGACATTGTTCCTGAGTAGCGTGTAAAGGGCGTGGTTTTAGTAAAGCACAGCGGAGCTTCTGGCCCCTGACAGTGGAAAAACACAGCACTATTTTGGCCTCAGTGCTACAGGTCCGAGGCTATTAGCCCCGCCTCGCCCGCTTAAAGCACTGGCTCGCACTGGCACCGCCAATGGAAAAGCTGCTAATATTGTTCACTAAGTCAGCATAGCTTGAGCTCAACTAGTACACAATTACCCAGGTGAAAAAAAAACACTTAGAGTCAAAATTGAAACACATATTGATCATATCCTTCATTGAGTTTCGGAACAATGGATTTATGGAGAAATGAAGGAAGAGGTCGAGGAGGAGGAGGAGGTGGTGAAGAATGAGGAAAGGTGGAGGTGGACAAGGAGGAGGAGAACAAGGAAGGGCTTGTTTTGAAGGGCAGGAGACAAGCGGGTCTCCGGACATGAAATTCGAGCCACTTTAGTTGACCATGTCTTGTCCATGGTATGAGATGCACATGAGGGAGGCTGGGCAACGGTGCATAGCCAATTTTTGAGTCGCTTCACCGCCGCCTCCATACTCTCAGAAACTGTCAGGGAGGGGAAAACAGGTAGATGTACATACAGTTAAGAGTGCTCTGTATGGTAACCTTTGAGTGTTAAAAAATTTTGTGTTGTGACAACACTTACACCTTTGCACACATATGTTATTGAACTAATTAGAAATGCATCACCTTGCCTTGTGTATGGACACAGTTTAGTACGTTTCCTTTTTCCCTATAAAAAGAATAAGAATGTGATTGGCTTCTATTTTTGTAGGACATGTGAGGACCACTCAATTCGGTGGACGGCAGGCTATGGCTATGGTCAGAGGAACAATGAGGAGGGAGATTGTAAACATGGTCATGGGCCACAATGTACTTCGCTTTTGCGGAGAAAATTCAAAGCGAGACGTGATTGAGGTTAATCATCAATTGCGAGGGTTAAATTCCCATAAGCCTCTCCACAATCTTGACCGCATCTTCCCGAAAGCACCCGGTTCGGCTGAATTATTAATTGAAATTTGTGATTTGTCGATGAAAAAGGCCATACCGCATCCCATTCAAACGTAAACTGACCAGAGTGGAAAGACCAACGACGTGGAATATGTTCAGGTATGAGTATTGATATTGTCAATGAAGTATTGTGTACCTCATCACAGCACAGCAGTTGCTGGCTGCCTATTTGTTTCTCTCTTGTGAACTGTGCTTCAGGGTATGTGATTTAACTATACTGTGTTTCGGTGGTTTTTGCAGAGAAGCTTTGAAATTGAAGGCTGGCCTGTTCGCCCATGGAACCATTATCTTTGTGGATGAGGCTGGTTTCAAAAAAAAACCCTGACATAAAGAAAGGAAGAAGGGGGAGGAACATAATTGCCGTCATCTAGCTATAGTAAATGTCTCTGGTCAAAGCTGGGGAGGAGGGGAGGGAATGGTCAGTATCTTGCGCAGTCATAAGCCACGATGTGCAGGGATACCTTGACCGCCTATGCCATTCTAGGACCCTATCACACTATGCTTCTCCTTGCTTCTCCTTGAGGGTCTAAGAGCCTATGTTCCAGCTGGAACTCAGGTGAACCAGCACAGCCAAGGCCAGCCTCTACCACAAGAAAGAAGCTTGGGAACCCATCGCCCGCTTCCATCAGCGCTGCCTCTTGTTCGCGGACTGGTTATGGTTTACCAACAACCCAAGGGGTTTTAACATCTTTCTGCCTTTCGCATAGTCTCCCATTCTAAACCCGAGCAGAGTTTTTTCTCGGACATAATGGCAGTGGAAAGTGTATCTATGACCGGTAGAAACCTTTATGTCCCAGTTCAATCCTCCAGGCCATGGGGAAAAATCCCGCTTAGACATAACTAGTAGATGACAAGTTAGGGATGGGTCGGCAGGCACCAGGATTTTATTGGCCTGGCTAGGGCCATATATAGCCTGTGACGTGGACGAGATTCTCTAGCCTGACCCAGACCCAAAGATGGGAATGTTGAGGTGGAATAATTTGTGTGTGTGTTATATTGTACATTAAATAAAAAATATGGCACATGAAAAATACAACATAACTTACCAGTTTTGGAAATGTTTTTTATCTCACCAGTGTATAAGACTGTTGTACTCTGTGTAAAAGTGTTTTTGAGGGCTTGTGTGTGATGCCTGAGGGAAAAGTTTCCTTTTTTCAGCAAGAGTGAATGGTTTTGAGTGTTACAGCTTCATTTTGACCTGAAAATGGGATCCTGTTTGGGGAAGTGGGTGAGACGTTATGGATTTGTGTGTTTACCGCTTCGGAGAATATGAGGCATAGTTTCCAGAAATGTGCTTTAAAGGGTTCATAACAACCCTAAAACCAAAATTTCTGAGATTTTTAACAGAGTTATGTGTGTTGAACACCATTGAAGACAATGGTAGCATCTGTTAGATTAATAGTAGGTGGGGGCAGGAGGAAATGGTTAAAATTGTGGTTTTTATACGCTATTTTCGTCTTCCCGGGTTTAAAATCTTCATCCTGTCCACGTCACAGGCACGGTGACGTGGAAGGAGCACGATAAGTACTTTGATGAATATCGGTGTTTCATAATTATTCAACGAGACTGAGTTTTTTATCCAATGAGAAGACACTTCTTAATTATTCATGACACCACGTGGATCTTTCCACCGACAGACATGTCACGCAAGCTGTGATATCGCACAGTAGTAGATGACGTGAGGCAATCATGGGACAAGTGTTTCTGTTTTGTGGTGCAAAAGTTTGAATGGGTGGAATATGTTTCCAGTGCGATGCTGCCAGGGCTAGACTCTGGCTGCGGGCGGTTGGTTGGCCATCAACCACGGACACATCTAGATTATATGTGTGCAGCAAACATTTTTCGAGAGAGGAGCTTCGAGAATTGGAGAATGGGTGGACTTTGCTTGTTGATACAAGGCAAGTTGGTCTTGCGATGCTGCTTGTGCAAGTCCTGAGGACTTTTCATCCTTTCAGCGATCTTGTGTCTCAAAGTTAACCCTGATGTTTACTTGCCTTTTGTTCAATAAGCATCTTGTTATTAAAAATATATGATATTTCGATAAACCTCAATTGTATGCTAATTTGTGTAATTACATAGTAATATATTTTAACTATGTTGGGAAATCGTCTTTGGAAATTACTAGTGTTTGTATGGTATGGAGCGACTTATGTCATAATTAAACAAAACAAAATCCAGCATTTTGCAAACCAACTCGATCTGCTTTGCAAAGGAAAACTCAACTCCAAAGCAAAACGAACGCAATGTTCAAATACAAAGGTCAATTGAGCGAAAACGCCGTTTGAGTAATATTGTTGTTTTACAAACTAGAAATAAATGAGCCATAAATGTATTCACAAAATAAATACACAACATCCAAACAAATTGCAGTAACCTTGAACAATACCCCATCTAGTGGCATACAAATGCATACTGTTTGTTACGATTGTGAGGACAGTTGGCTTTTTATGAGATTTTTTTTTTTTTTTCTTTATCGGCTCGATTTTCTGGACACATGCCCCAGGCGATTTCTCACCAAATTGCAGTGCGGAACTCCCTTTCAAAAACAGTTAGATGGGCGCTAAAAGGGGATTAATATGTAGTCACTGAAACGCGTGCTTGCCTTTGCCTCGAGTACTACAGAAAGAGCGGTGAAAAGGTTGAGTTCTGTCCTTACACTATCTATAACAATTTGGGTTCAAATGCCAACGCACACATAAACATATATATGATAATATATATATATAGTATATATAAATATATTTATAGTTATATATCGAAAAAAACAA